>NC_045767.1:55161177-55461835 GCF_008692025.1 Phocoena sinus | reverse complement strand
CTTGTCTGGGCTTTGTATGCTATAGAAGCTGAAGAAAATATTAACTGAAAATTACTAGTTGTGGTGCAATTTTATTCCCAAGTTAGATGATCTTGTTTCCTGAGAGTTTGAATTGGAAATCCATGATTTATGGATGTGACCTTCTCCAGCTGGACCCTAGAATAGTCTTCTTTGGGAATTCCAAATCAGGAGCAAAGAGCAATTTACAATGAGACAAATTCCTCTCTCTGTGGAATGTAGCATTTTGGGAGTGATTTTTTACAACTTAGCTATGCTTGTGACAGTCTTAAGAGTGCTTTACATACATACATGTCTGCATATACAAACTTGGCTTTATTTTATTATTAATTCCCCAGAATTAAATATTTATATACCAACTGAATAGAAATCCATAAGCAAATTATTTACATTATATCCCCCCCAAACTGTCCACATAAACAAATTGAAAATATTAATGTTTTAAAATCTAGCACAGAAATAATAGTTAATATTTCTAAGTCTATCTGATCAGTTGTTGATAGGTCATTGGAATACAGTTATTTCAGAGAGACAAACCATTATAACATAGATTTCATGTCCATTAACTTTTAACTGGTATTTGTTATTAAGCAGGGGTGAAGAGTAAAAGAGTGAAAAGGAACTAATAGTTATTCAGCACCAAAATTCAGCTAACCACTAAAAGTTTTAAAAAGGGTCTGCCACTAATACTGTTTAATAAACATATCTGTATTTAAAATAACAGCAAACCCTTACTGAGAGCCTATTATGTGCCAGTGACTGTTCCAAATATTAACTCATCTAATGTGTACTAGTTTACTTAATGCTCATAATAACTCTAAGAACTAGATGAAAAAATGAGGCAGAGAAAAGCCAAGTAACTTGCCTAAGATCACACAGCTAGTAGTGGTAGAGTCAGGAATCATACCCAGGGTGTATGATCACACACTCTATGCCATTAACTCTTATATTGCCCTGCTTCATACTAACTCATATTTGTATATATATATACCAGGTTCAGAAGGCAAAACAATTTATATTTTTGCCTTACTGAGTTTCTCTAGCCCCAGAAAAACTTTGTCATCATGTAAAAGAATTTTTCCTCAGAGATGAGAGCACATTTAGGTCATTTCAGATGTTTCCTTATCTACTTCAAAAAAATAAAAGATTATTTCAGCCAAGACATCGAAAAACCTGTGGACCTGAGTTGTTTTGAAAGTCAAGAAGGACAAAAGATGCTGCTAGTCCTTGGGTAGCCATCATCTTACTAGGAAGATGGTGCTTTGAGATTCTTGTTGCAAGTGATGCAACTGGAAACGGATTCTTTAAAAAATAAGTCTAAAATTCAAAAAACTCTTTTAATTAAATGTGAATAACCTTAACAAAAAGTAACAATGAAAGTTTATTACAAAAACTATTTTGTCATTTAATGAAGATGTGAGCAAGTTTGTGTTTGTTAGGTGGAGTTGATCTAGTGGAGACTTAGTTTTGTCCTTAAATATAAATGAAAAACATACTAGTTTGCAAATTCTTCTAAGAAATGGATTACAGGGATGTGATGAAAAAGGAAATAAAGAAAACATATTTTAAGAGAATTTACATGCATTTTAAAATTTCTTTGATTTTTCTTTTTCTTTTTCTTTCTTTGATTTTCATTGTCATTGCCCATCATTGCAAGCCCCTATCTGCTATAAGTTAGTCAGAAAATTAGTTGAGTCATTCACAGTCCTTCCCTGACAGCACAGTGACATCTCACAGGAGTATATTTTGACACACTCATTAGTAAGATCATAGTACATTTTTCCTTCAATTATATTTATATTTTTTATAAAATATAAATTATATTTATATTATTATACAGTTATATTTAGTTGGTGGCCTTGACAATTTTTCTGCAGAATTACTACTTTATTTAAATGAGAAAGAAAGATATCATTGATATGTATTTGCTTAAAATAATATGTATATAATATATAAAAGTATGTTAATAAGATGTGTGCATAAGTAGAAAAAGTGCTTTCCCCAGGTTTTAATATTTTTAAAGGCTGTTGAAATATTTTATTTTCTGATTTTGTGATTCAATAACCTTTTATATCTATCTCTGTATATAAAGCATATTGTAGCACTTTAAAACAGTCAGAAATATAAGAGTCTTAGTCTCCAAGATCTCCGAGTATGAATTAATTTATTATACTTAGCGGAGTTTAAAATATATTTTTAAAAGATTACAGAGTTTTTGGAACTTTCATAAAACATTTACTGACAGAAAAATTTACTACCCTAAAATCAAAGCTATTATTTAAATTTCTTCTTTTTCATCACCACTGTCATCATCATCATCATCATTTTTGTGTCAACAATCAACCATCACCAGTTCCGTCTTTCATTACAGCTGCTTTTATTTACCAGCATTATATATGTCTTTCTCCAAACTCTTACTTTCAGAAGCACCCATGTCCAAATGATTAATATTGGCTTTCCTTATCAAAAGTTACCTACTCCTTTTCTATTTTTTAAGAAATAGACTTTGATTCATTCCTGTTCTTCATATTCATCTCTGTTTTCATTGCTTCTCCTTTTCATCCACTCCATTTTCTTCCACTTCCTCCTTCCTTCATTTCACAACAATTGTGACTGACAAAATCCCGCCAAGGACTTCAGGCTAGTAGGGGAGACAGATAAGTAAACAGGCTACAGCCTGACAAATCTTCGGTAAGCACAGCTACTATGAGAATCTATAAAAGGAACCTGTGCCAGGCTTAAGACATCAGGATGTAACAAGGGAAAAGAATACATACATATCTTTTAAGCTGAATCTGCAAAGTTCATTATCAAAATTAGTGATAGGGGACTGAATCCAGATGCTTAGTTATAAATTCATTTAGAATATATTTCTGGAATTATCATGAAGACATACCAGTCTCATCAGTTTGAAACTGACTTTTAGGTAGGTGCTAGTTGATCAGTTGACCAGTTCACCCTAAGGGTTAAGTTGGAATCACAAAGTAGGTCATGATCCATAATCAGCAATAACTCCTGGAGAGTGTCACCTTTAACAGTGACAGGTGAACTAATGACAAATAAGTCTCTCTAAATCTTTGCCTTCTTTTTGCACATCTCTGAAAGAAAATGAAATTGCTTGAAAAATTCAACGAACATGCTCTCCTATCACTAGGCACTCTTCAGTTAATATTGTGCTATGATGCAAAAGAATATGGAGTGGTAAATGTGAACATTTATACTACATTAAATAATATTTTATGAACAGAAATAGAGCATATAATATCTGCCGCAAAGGAGAAGACCATGAGAATGTGGAATAAGATGTAATTTGTTTTCTTAAAATGGCTCTTGTCTATTATATTTCAGTTCCATCTCTCTTTATAATAGATATTCTTATCAGACATTTATCTGCCATCACTTTCTGACATAATACACATCTTGTGATTTCCAGTTTTATCACACAATAAACTTTTTTTATGTTCTCAAAAATAACCAGTTAGAATTGACTAAAATTAATTCACAGTATTATCATAGATGTTTCAAGCTAGAATACTGATTCTTTGAACAGTAACTGGCAACAGAGAACAGATTTTGGAGGATTTTGAAGGATTCTATCAAAACATCCTCAAGGGGTTTTATAGCTTTTATTTATACTTAAATTACAAAGTGAATTTGTTAAGATCATTACATGAAAACAAAAACAAGACAAAAAAAAAGTTTCCTTTTATATTTCAGCATATTTTGGCAGTTTTCTCCATATTAATAATTGTGGTTAATATTAGTATAAAAGTTATTTGAGCTACATCATTTTGTTAACTTGCTTGTGACACAGTTAAAGATCAGCAATGACTTTCTGTTTAATTATAATACAAACTCAAAACAGGCTGAATTTCAAAGCATCACACAGAATGATACTCTAGCCAAATCTACCAAACTTGATAATTTTTGCCCCATCTGTGAAATGTCTCCTTTTCCCTAACTTTGCCTTTACAATCATCATCACCATCATGTTACTAAAAGCTTCTAAAATCCTATTTCGTCTAAAAAGCCTTACCAGTAAAGAAATCCAATCTGTGACTTGTTCGTCTCAGGTAGTCCTGAAATGCCTGTGAATCCTTCCTCTTAATCTTCTCTTACAAAATTAACTAAAATTATGTACTTTTCTATTTTTGGCATACTTGATTATTTTATAAAATGAGTGACAACAAATAACAATTGTTCTGCTTGTAGATGGTTTATCTGGATACAGGACAGATTGAATCTACCAGATTTGATGAACAACTTAGGGAAATTAAACATTTAGACATTATACCCAGTTTTACGCCAAGCCAATTAAAAAAAATGCCTACCCAAGTGGCAAATAATTGATTAGCTTTAATATGACAAAATCATGTCCTTGTTATATGCTCATTGTCTTTTTTTTTCTGTCTCTGTATGATCTAAAGTCAAATGAAGTTTAACATCTGTAGTAGTATAAATATAGAGCAAGTGGCCTGACACTATAGAAATCTTCTGAGTATTTTACTGTATCTCTACAAATTCCAAAGAGTACGACTCTTGTGTTAGACAACCAGGGTTTGACTCCTGATCCAATCAGTACTAGCTTCATTGCCTTGAGCACCAAACTGTAAAATGGTAATGATAGCACAACTTAGTACATTTATAAGGTGTAAAGCACTTAGCACACTAGTTGGCATGTAATACTTAAATGTCAATTGTTACCTTTATGGCCCAAAATAGAAAGGTCTATCAAATAAATAGATGTTTTACATATAGATGCATCAGTACATTCATTTTGACTATTTCATATATACATATATCATAAACAGAAAACTACTACAAGGCAAAGATAAATCTTAAATTCTTCCTACAACTATCTATCACACAATCTCTATAACTAATTTCTTACCAATAGCTTTTATAGATTATGGTGTGAACAGATACACAAAACCCACTTAATTTTTTCCCAAGAAATTATAATTATAATTCAAGAGAACACAGCCTATATGACTTTCTGTGAAAGAAAACCCTTTGGTGCCTAAAAATACTATAGGACTCTACTCTGTGCATTACCCGGTGTCATTATTAAAACCTCACATTCAATGTTATGAATTCAAACTATTTTTATAAAAATATTTTAAGTACGTATTTGTTTCTTGAATTCAAGGTTAAGAAAAACTCTCAGAAAAGCAGGATAGTAAAAGCAAACAATAGTTTGAACACACTTAAGATTTCATAATATAGTGCCATGAAAACTGGTGTAGAATTTAAAAATTCTGGCAGATAGCCAAAAGGTTTGCAATAACAATGACTTCTAGATAATTAAAACATTAGATTGGCAGTGTTTTGGAATGTGTTTATCCTTTAAGTGAAATATATTACTTATTATTTGAAATTTATTAATTCACAAAAACAAACCTCACAACATTTATTACATACCAATACTAAATAACGATTTATTTTGGAAATCAAAGAAACCAAGATTTTATTTTAAAGATATCCTAAAATATAGTATTTGGTTCCAAATAGCCAGAAGTTTATTGTGCATTTGCATTTTTTAATATGCCTTGTGTATATTTGAAAGAGTAAAACCCATTCTGGAGAGTCTAAGATGCAAAATTTCACTCTTGATTTATTGACTAGAGTTATTTTTAGTTTCCTGTATATTTTCAAGAGACTTGAGAAGTTGTTAAAGGATTTTAATTTTGCTTAGTATCTAAAATAGAAAAGTAAAAAAAAAATTCTAAGATATTAGTGGTATTTGGGACTTATTTGGAAGATATAAGAGCTGAAGTTATCCTAAGATATATTTCTAAGCTTTTTCAAACTCCTCCCAATTACAGTAAAAAGCACACACATATAACTTAATGTAGAGTTGTGGGGAAAAAATCTATCTTAAGTATTAAGGAAGCTAAACTATAAACTATTTAAACATTACTTGTAATGTCTACATCTTATTTTAAGAGTACAAAGACAAATAATGAAAAACAACTCTTTCTAAAAATGTCATTCAGACCTGAAAAATACTTCAAAGCCATAAAAGGTTAAATTTTATAAAAATGTTATTCAGGTTTTATTTTAGGAAAAAAATCATGCATTAAATTATTCAGTCTGTTTTATTTATATTTGAAGCTTCAAAGCTCTAGAGGTGGTAAGCCTGGTAGTAATTTAGTTTCCATAAGAACTCCATGATGGTGGCATTGTATAGTGTTATCTTAAATTCTTGGTTTCTGTACGTTAGCTTTTGTTGCATAATAAATCACCTCAAAATTTAGTGGTTTAAGAAAATAACATTTCTTTAGTTCATAGTTCAGAGAACTAGCAAGTTAGCCTGGACACAGCAAGGCAGTTCTGCTGATTTGGGCCAGGCTCAGCTAATCTTGGCTGGGTCCCAATCTTATATCTGCACGTGGTTTCCAGTTTATCTGGGGGTTAGCTGACGGTTAGCAGGGAGCCTTGCATTTTACTCCCTGTGGCCTCTCCTATTCCAGAAATCTAGTTTGGCCTTGTCCACAACACCAATAAGAAATCTCTTTTCAAGTCTCTGCTTTCATCAATTTTTCTACTGTCCTGTTGATCAAAGTCACTTGTCAAGCCCAGAATCAGTGTGGGAGATATTCCTTAAGATGTGGCTAGAAAGTGGCTGTAATAAGTTGGGGGCCATTGCTACAACAACCTACAATAGACACTTGAGCATTTTTATTCAATGCCAGAAACCAATAAATCAAAAATCATTGAAAAAATTAAGATTGGGTCCCACAGATAATCTCACCTACAGGATTGTTCTTAGCAAATGATTGATAAATGTTGGCAGATTGAAAAGACTTTTTATGAAAGGCATAAATTAACAAAGCATGTCACAAAACTGCTTTCAACTAGAATGAAAACACTGAGCATGGAAACCAACTCTTTATTAGAGTGATGATTAGGATAAAACAAAAAAAGAGTGAAATCAAAAGATAGCTAATGGAGAATCTTGAAATCTAAGTGACAGATTTGAATTGATTGAGAAAGGTTACTGAAGTAATTATTAAAAATATTAGGTAGAGCTTCCCTGGTGGCACAGTGGTTGAGAGTCCACCTGCCAATGCAGGGGACAAGGGTTCGTGCCCCGGTCTGGGAAGATCACACATGCCGTGGAGCGGCTGGGCCCATGAGCCTTGGTCGCTGAGCCTGCGTGTCTGGAGCCTGTGCTCCACAACGGGAGAGGCTGCAACAGTGAGAGGCCCGCATACCGCAAAAAAAAAAAAAAATATATATATATATATATATTAGGTAGAAAAAAAGTCAATTATTGATTAAATAAATACAGAATAATAAATATGGGAGTGGGGGGATCAGGCACACTGGATAAAAATAAACTGAGAAATTGTTATTAACTTATACATTTCATAAGGACAGGACCTATGTGTGTTTTTATTTATTATGTCCCATTGATATCTTTATGTTTAGTGGGTTGCCTGGCATAAATTCAGAACTGATAATTATTTTCATTGACTTCACTGATCAAAGAATTTTATTTTATTTCATTTTTAAAAAATTTTATTCAAATATCAGGTTCAGTTTCCATTCACCAGACTTGATGAGAAGTCCAATATTTAGTCATCATTGGACTCTTCCTCCAACTGCATGAAATTATATGTATCTCAAAAGAATGAGAACTGGGCATGGTTCTTAGTCCATGACGGTCACCATCCTTGATATATTTTGTTGCAAATTGCTGTCAAACTGGTCCTCCACATACAGTCAGATGATGTTTCCCAGGGCCAGCAACTGGGAAGGCCCCCCAGGAACCCTACTCTCTGACTGCAGACTCTTTTACAATGGGCCATGGATTCTGTCTGCAAGTCAAGAAGCTTAGAATAAAAAGTCTACCATCCCGCACCTAGGATATTGTATGTAAGTGGAAATGAGGAACTCACAATTTTGTGAAAAATATCATTCATTACAGTAGTCAAGAAAGACTTGAATGCTCAGTTCTCCCAGCTTTGGTATTGGACCACTCACTTCTTCCCCTCTAAGCATCTAACTAGAGGGTTGTCTTATGAGGCTTTTAAAGTATAAAGAAATTTTTAATCCTCCTTTCACACCCTGCAACCAGTCACTTTAAGGTGCTCTAAAGAATGACTTTTCTTGGAAAAGGAAAGTGGGAAAATAAAATTGCTATGAGATTTTTTTTGAATCTGATATATTAGAGCAAGGGGAAAAAAAATCACAATAAAATACTCTCCAATACAAATGTGATATGTACATTTTACAAAGAGTAATTTAGGCAAGCCAATTTTTTTTCTACAAATTAAACAATTTACTCATGGTTAAAAAGTAGGGGTAAAACCAGGATTAGGCCCGGATGTCAATTTTGTTACAGGGTTTTTGCTATTGGCTGGTTCTGCTGCTTCTGAAGCACTCTTGATTGAAATTTCAGGTGGATCATGTATTGTGAATACAAAACAAATGCTGATGTCAAAGGGAATATGCTCTCATCCATGGATATTTACATATTTTAAGGTATTTATATAAAGAGTTTTTATCTAATACATAAGCCATTTTGATATGTAAGTCCTAAATA
Organism: Phocoena sinus; assembly: GCF_008692025.1. Lineage (NCBI taxonomy): Eukaryota > Metazoa > Chordata > Mammalia > Artiodactyla > Phocoenidae > Phocoena > Phocoena sinus. The sequence continues at coordinate 55,453,266 of NC_045767.1, read as the reverse complement.
TGTGTTTATTGACAACAAAGTGATCTCCTATATTATTATTATTTGGTTTCTGTTTTTCTCACCTGCTTGTTGTACACTTCTTTGTTGGGAGTGGAAATAAAGCATTGAATAAGACAGACAAATTCACTCTTCCTGTAGAGTCCACAATCTAGTAAAGGCACCTACAATAATAAGTAAACAAATACATAAAAAGATAATTACACATTCTGATGACTGATGTGATGGGGTGTGTGTGTGTGTGTGTGTGTGTGTCAGAGGACAGGTAAGTTTTATTTATTTTTTATTTTTATTTATTTATTTAAATTTATTTATATTTTAAATTTATTTTTGGCTGTGTTGGGTCTTCGTTGCTGCACGTGGGCTTTCTCTAGTTGCAGAGAGCAGGGGCTACTCTTCATCGTGGTGCGCGGATTTCTTATTGGCATGGCTTCTCTTGTTGCGGAGCACAGGCTCTGGGCGCCTGTGCGCCAGTAATTGTGGCACGGGGGCTTAGTTGCTCCACGGCATGTTGGATCTTCCCAGACCAGGGCTCAAACCCGTGTCCCCTGCATTGGCAGGCGGATTCTTAACCACTGAGCCACCAGGGAAGTCCCGACAGGTTAGTTTTAGACAGGAAGGTGGGGTCAGGAGAACATGTCCTGTTGAAGTGGCATCTGAGCTCACAATAACAGGAAGAGAAAGAGCCCAACGTCTTGATTTGGGGATAAAAGCATTCCAGACAAAAAGAGTGGTAGCAAGTGCAAAGTCACTGAGGTAAAAATGAGCTTTATATGGTTGAGATACGAAAAGGAAGCCAGCATGGCCAGGCTCTCTTAAGATATGGAGAGGCTACTGAGAATGGATTTGGAGATGGAAAAAGAGCCAGGTCATATGGCATTTATAATGCAATTTTATTTTAAGTGTAATGGATTTTATTTTAAGTATAATGGCTATTTATTATACTGTTTTAATCAGGAAAGATTTTTTTAATGTTATTTTTAGTAGTTAAGGAATGGATTATGTATTGGGTTGGTCAAAAAGTTCATTCGGGTTTTTACGAAACACCCGAACGAAATTTTTAGCCAACCCAATAGCTATAAGAATGAAAACAGGGAGTGTGACCAGAAGATGATGTTGACTTGGGCTCAGATAATGGTAGTGGGGATAGAGGGAATTAGACGTGTGCAAAATATACCTTGGGGTTGGAGCTAATAGCAATTTCTCATTGATTCAATGTGTATTATAGAGAAACTAGAGAAATTAAGGCTTGCCTATGGTTCTGGATCTGGGCACTCATTTGAATGGGAGGCTCTTTACTCACATGGGAAACTAGAAGGTAATAGGAATGAGGTATGGAAAAGGACTAAGAGTTTGATTTTGTCTCTGTGTAGTCTGAATTACCTTTTAAGAAGCCAAGTAGAATTGCTGAATAGGCAAACACATATTGGAGTTGGAAGATAGGGAGCTGGCTTGGTCTGGAGTTATACATTTTCATTCTTATATAGCCACCTAAACTATAAGCACCTGGAAGGCAGAAACAAAGGGGCTATACATTTTTATTCTTTTCACAATTCTCGTTTGTTTGGTTTTTTTGTTTGTTTGTTTGTTTTGTTTTTGCGGTATGCGGGCCTCTCAATGTTGTGGCCTCTCCCGTTGCGGAGCACAGGCTCCGGACGCGCAGGCTCAGCGGCCATGGCTCACAGGTCCAGCCGCTCCGTGGCATGTGGGATCTTCCCGGACCGGGGCATGAACCCGCATCCCCTGCATCGGCAGGAGGACTCACAACCACTGCGCCACCAGGAAAGCCCTCAAAGTATTTTTTAGATCCATAAACACTGTTTACTCTGAAGATCATCTCCCTGCTTTCTGAGGACTCTACAGATGCACTGGAAATATATACTCAGGAAAGAGGGAGTTTTATCATTTCAAAGTGTAAAACTGAAGAATTTCTAGAAAATCACAGCTATCACCTGAAAGTTATGTCAATTTAGTACTCATAATATGGAAAAACTGATAGCTCTGAATTGAAGAAACTACCCTATACATCGTTAAGTAATTTTTCAGTACTCACCATTTTGCTCGGACACTTGGCCTTAGCTACTCGACCTTTAAAATTACTGTCCTGTTTTGAGTGAAGAAATACAAATTATCCAGAGGGGTGCAAACACGTTTATTCCAGGGCAAAGTTTGGGGCTAACCAATAATTTTCACTTCTGCTTATGAGTCAAGAACTATTGATATCAAGGGTCCACAAATAGGATCAGCTAGAAGCCTAGGCTGTCACCTACCATGTTGGTAGTTAGTGATGGAATTGACATCCTGAAAAACTTTAAGAGAGGACAGAAGAAAAAAATTAAAGGCTATGTAAAGAAATGGATAACTTCTCTGACATTCTCTTGTATTTCATGCATGAGCTCAGGGCAGTGAATAGATTAGCACGTTTAGTTTTCAATTCAGTAGCTGAGGTTTGTTATGAAAGTCGAGTGATACATATGGTAGGCAATTATTCATGCTGCGTCAGAAAACCACTATGGGGCTTCCCTGGTGGCGCAGTGGTTGGGAGTCCGCCTGCTGATGCAGGGGACACAGGTTTGTGCCCCGGTCCGGGAAGATCCCACATGCCGCAGAACGGCTGGGCCCGTGAGCCGTGGCCGCTGAGCCTGCGCTCCGCAACGGGAGAGGCCACAATAGTGGGAGGCCCGCATACCGCAAAAAAAAAAAAAAAAGTAAACCACTATGAAGATACTATTAAAATATGATTGTTGATTAGTAATCATCATGGTTTCTCCAAAAAAAAAAAACTTTAGTCAAAATTAAATCCCTGGTGGGTTCAGATGCTTGCTAATGTGTCAGGCTATGGGAAGGTTAAGATGTCAATGTCATTAACTATGAGATCAGATGACCTAGACCATCGCTTTCCCCTTTAAAGTCTGTCAATTTAAACCAGTGCTTTTATTATGATTATAATATTAGTATTATCCATGTGCGTTTCTAATGTATCACAGTGCTTATGTATCCTTGCAGTCACTATGATATTTCTTAGTGACCCTTGTTTCCTCTTTGTTAAAGCACTCATTTAATTGGATATTAGTTTTAAGGGAGTTTGAAAATACATAGAACATGACTTTGCCATTGGTGAACAACCAGCACATAATGTAACAATAAATTTCGCTGTTAGTAATAGTAATGAGAGCTCAATATGAGGTGAATGCTATCAAACTTGCTTCTTATAGATTATCTCTAACTTTGCACAATAATGTGACAAGATATCATGAACTGAATTGTGCTCTCCCCCCCGCATATTAATATGTTGAAGCCCTAACTTCTGATATGACTATATTTAGAGATAGGGCTTTTAAGGAGATAGTTAAGAGTAAATGAGGTTATAAATGTAGGACCTTAATCCGATAGAACTAGAGTCCTTATAAGAAGAGGAAGAGATATACTAGGAGTGTGCACACAGAGAAAAAGGCCACATGAGGACACAGGGAGTAGGTGACCATCTGTGAGCCAAGAAAATAGGACCCAGGAAAAATAAAAAACAGCCAACACCTTGATCTTGGACTTCCAGCCTACAGTACTGTGAGAAAATTAATTTCTGCTGTTTAAACCACCCCATCTGTGGTATTTCGTTATGGCAGCACTAGCTGACTAATACACAAGGTAAGGGTCAGTATGACTATTTGAAAGAAAAGGAAATTAGCCCATCAACGCTCAGTCTAGCATTCCCCATGAGTTCCTGATATGAGAACCAGTCCAGGCTTTATCAATCCCAGGCATTTCTGATCTTACAGCCTGGGTTGGTATCTACAAATGCTCTTTCAGAGCTGAATTGCTCTAATCAAGTACTCATCAAGTGCTCTTGAGGTACATGGAACTTGGGGTAAGGGAGTAAATATGTAAGTTTTATTCTTGTTTTTAAAATACTGTGGTATTTGATTCTATTTTTCTGGCTTTCCCAAGTTAGGGAAGTCCGAAATTCTTGGGTATTTTGAAAGAATTTTGAGTATTTAACTTATACATTAAATGCACTAATATTGGTTACATACTATGTTCCAGGCATTACTCTATTATTATGGATGCAACAAATAAGATATAATCCCTCCCTAACCAGCTCCAAGGTGCCATAGTCCTATGGTAGGGAGAAGCACAAGGACAAATCATTACAATATTCTCTGGCAGTGCAATTAACAGTATGGTGCATGATCTCACTCCAATTTGCAAACTCTTACTGGTCTGCCATGGGATTAGTACAGATTGTGAGAGGGAGCATTCAGAAACGTCTAGACTGATTTTGCATAAGGACAAAATTCAAAATTCAAGCTTTTTTTTGTTTTTTGTATTTACACAAGTATTGGTCTTGTCTGTAATCAACAGGGAATTAAAAAAGCAAACAAACATACAAGAAATAGTCCCTTATCACAGATAGATTGGGAAGTCCGCTTCTGTGTGATGTCTGTGTTTACCTCAGCTTGAAGAAGGAAGATGGAAAAGAAATTCAAACTTGCAAGCTGTTTACTGACAATTTACCACATATTTTTATTGTGTTTACTTCCACTTAGGTCAAAAGGAAATAAAAATAATGTTATATTTGGGGTCAGCTATTGAGCATATTTTATTTTAAAGTAAAAAAAGAAAAAAAAAGGATTCTAAGGTAACTTTATAGAGATCAAAGTATTCTTTCTCATCTTAGGTATTTTTTGTCTCAATCAGTAAAATAAAGCAATTGAGCTTAGATAGTAATTAGGCACCCTTGTTAGTTTTACAAGGACATAGAGTGATTACTCAGGAGCCTCTGCTTCCTATATTACAGCTTGGCAGAGAGGTGGACCAGTCAGAAATTGGTTCTGTCTTGAAGGCTGGGGCACGGTGGGAGCTGAGGAAGAAATTTTTCAGTTTAATTTCTTTAGGTAATGTCCAGGTCATTCTTTTCTGACTTTACCAAGATGAAAAAGTTAGGAATTCATGGGCCTAATCCTGGCCCAGAAGAATTCACTAACATCACCCTGGCCATCAGTCACATGCCTCCTGAAGAAAAGAATGTCTGGGTTGTGAGAATACCCTGTTTGAAACCAGAGTAGACAGGGTCTTAGAAAACTGGTCGATGTCATTATTAGTCTCTTGAATTTTAAGTGGATTGATTGAAAAGAAATCAAAATAAAAAATTACAAGTGGGATTGAAAAGGTTTGGAAACCTAGTTCAGAAAATACTTGGCAACCGGTGCAGTAGGACTATGCAATGTTAAAAAAAAGTTATAAACTGTATCAATGCCATAGGGAAAGAATTAATTCATCCATATTTGTTCATAAGTAGCACAAAGTTCAAAAAGTTTAACATCACACTTATAAGTTTACAGAAACAAGATTAATACTATATATATACCTAAGAAAAATTACCACAGTATCCAATTACTAATAAACTTTTTTTCCTCAAATTTTAAGAGAAGTTAGTTTTGAATATGAATTGCTCTTGATATGCAGAATTTCTACTCAGCCTACTCTAACCTAGAAAGGCAATTAGTTTTTGTCAGTTCTATTAAAAAACCTCATATACCACCTTTCCCTGAAGTGCAGTCAGCTCCCTTCTAGCTCTCTTCTTTTATTTCCTCTTTCTACAAAGGAGAACCTGTTTTGTTTTTCTTGCAAAAATTGGGAATGGAGTATAATAGAACACCCATATGCACACACTGCCCCTGTATGTGACTAGAATACAATCTTTATGGAAGATTCATTCTCATTAGAAAGAAATTTTCTAGGACCTATTCTTTTTCCAGTTATTTTTTATTTTGGCTTTTGGTTTTTCTCCACTATAGAGCTTATAAAGAAAGTCCAATTTAAATTTAGGATATAATTGGTTTCTCTATTAGTTTGTGTAGGCTTTTCTGTACAATTCCAGGTATTTTTCTGAGAATAGTCTTTTCTTTAAATGCCAAGACTCATTTGACTTTGAAATGTTATTATGTTTGAGCAAGACCTTGGCATTCTTAATTTGGATATACGAATAGTTCCTTCAAGAAAAGCATCATAGGGCTTTCCTGGTGGCGCAGTGGTTGAGAGTCTGCCTGCCGATGCAGGGGACACGGGTTCGTGCCCCGGTCCGGGAAGATCCCACATGCCGCGGAGCGGCTGGGCCCGTGAGCCATGGCCGCTGAGCCTGCACGTCCGGAGCCTGTGCTCCGCAACAGAAGAGGCCACAACAGTGAGAGGCCCGGATACCACACACACACAAAAAAAAGCAGCATAAATTATTTCTTATGATTAACTGATGAAAAGTATTTATCTAGATATGACCTAAATCCTGAAGAAATTGGATGCCGTTGTGTAATATGAAAGATAAAGTTTATCAAACTTATAATATTTTAATTTCTATAAATTATGTACAAAATAATGGAAGTAACAGATAACTGTAATTAAACATTACAGTGTTTATTTTCCTTTTTTCCCCTATTCAATATAACATGAAAAGGAAGAGAGAACGCAGTGAAGTGGCATGCTGAGTGCAATTAACAAATAATGGTTTTCTTCCATGGAAGGAATTGTGAAATTCAGAATTCTTCTGTGTTAAGATCCAATCCAGCATCTTGGGTCTATCATTTACTACTTTTTCAAATCTGGAAGCTTGCTTATGCTCTCTGAATCTTAAATTGAGACTAATTTACCAGTGTTATTATAAAACTTAGTGAGATAAAATATGAACACATGCATTGTTATTTGGAAGGCTCTCTGTAATTGTAGATTGTATTTGAGTTTCTTGACATTTTCTTCTGTTTCTTTTCCATATAAGTCTTGAAATATTTAATCATACTCTGACCTAAGGAAAAATTGCAGAGTTGATTTTAAAATTATTGGCAGTGTGAACTGTAAACACACTTGAGGTAACTAAACTGACATTTAGGTATATTTATTTACATTGATGTATGAAATAACGGTCGTCTTCTTTGATGTCTTCTTTCTGGCCCAGAATATATTGGGCTGGCCAGAGAGTTCGTTTGGATTTTTCCATAAGACATTAAGGAAAAACCAGAACGAACCTTGTCCCAACCTAATATATATTTTCCATGTATTTCTCTGGCGCCTACTTGTACATATTGATATGTTTATCCATTACTAACAATTTTTTTTTTTTTTTTTTACGGTACGCGGGCCTCTCACTGTTGTGGCCTCTCCCGTTGTGGAGCACAGGCTCCGGACGCACAGGCTCAGCGGCCATGGATCACGGGCCCAGCCGCTCCGCGGCATGTGGGATCTTCCCGGACAGGGGCACGAACCCGTGTCCCCTGCATCGGCAGGCGGACCCTCAACCACTGCGCCACCAGGGAAGCCCCTAACAATTTATTTTATAAAAATTTTTCCAGAGTTTCCTTTTCAATTGGCACTGTAATCAGAGGCATAGATTCCAGATCCAAAATATCTGAGTGGTAGAAAAGTTTAGATACGGTTCCAAATCTAATGTAAAGGATTTTCAGTACGGTGCCCTTTCTTCCAGAAGTTTTTGACATTCTTTGGCACCTACGTTCATCCAGAAAAGACAAACTTCTCTCTGGCTGCTGAGAACTAGAAGAATTTCATTGCCCTCATTTACCAGAGGGACTCCACTGAGCGCAATGTGACATATCACAATCTTTGCAAAGAAGTTCATTTTGACCCAAGATTACATATGTCACAGAAACATTTTCTCTCCTAATGTAACACAGCAGGAGGCAAGATTTGGCTTTCCTTCTTCTGCTGAGCTTTATCAGCTTTCTGATTTCCATGACTTACAATATACCGATCTTGAATTCTCAATATTTCCAACCATCTCACACTGCTAGAATAAAGATTAATATCATGTTGTTGAAGATCACAAGTTGTGGTAATGTTTCTTAGATATGTACATGTGTGTTTTGGTGTGGGAATTTGTCTGTGAATCTATCGGAGGCAACCTTAATAAAAAATCTATACACCAGAAAGATGTGAATGGTGCTGACGTTTTAAAAAAATATTTAGCAGCAAATAAATGTGAATTTCAGCTGACAAAGCTACCTTCTATTTCAGGAACTTTTCATTTGCTATTCCATCTGTTTGATAAGTCCTCTGCCCCCCCACCACGTCATCCCTAACCCCTATCCCTACCCCTAAACTTTGTATTGCAATATCTTGCTTATACCCATCCTCAACCACTCTCTCACGATCACTCCTGAATCTAGAAATGTTTGTTTCTTCTCAATACTTGGCAACCTGCTTAAGTAGAAGCTTTCTCTGACCACTAATCGGCATTTGTTTTCTCAATGATATGAAAACACTTAATTTAATCTAAAAGTGTATACTATTAGCTATGCATTTATAGAACATAAGCTTCATGAAGGAAGATATAATGTCTTATTCACCAAGGAATTGTTACTATCTAGAATAATGTCTGGCATACAGTGGTTCTCAATATATACTGTTATTGACTAATTGAATGAATTCAAGTTCCTTTGGATCAGATTTTCCACAAAGAAGGAGAATGAATATTTAAGGTGTTACTTTTCTCAGCATTATATTGAAGTTGTTTTTATCATTTTGAATATTTAATCTTTGTAACTTAAACCATTCTAAAAGAAAGGCCATGGCTTATGCCATCAGACAGAGCTGCATCAACTTATAGACCCATTATGTACAAGCTACGTGGACTTAAAAAATAAATTAACCTATGTAGACCTCAGTTTTTTCATCTACATATTGGGGAGAATAATATTTTCATTAATAATTTTTGTGAGACTTTATCCATGAATATACCCTTTTAGTCCTGACCTTATTCAAAACTCAAGTTTCTCATGTGCAACTACCTTCTTGAAATTTCCACCTGGATATTTAATTGATATCTCAAAACAACATTTACAAAGCTGAATTCAGGGTCTTCTCTAGTTAGCCCCCCTTCTAATCCTCCCAACCTGAATATATGGTAACTGCCTTTGACCAGTTGCTTCACAGCCATTACCTTGGAGGCATCATTGAATAATCTATTTCAAATCTCACAATTCATAGTCTTTAAAGTTGTCTTTTCTAAGTTAAATATGTAACCAGAATTCAACTCCTATTTGTCTAAGGCCTTTTCCCTGGCTTACAAAACTGTAGGTATTTTGGCAAACTCACTACCTGTCTACACTACCCTCCGTCAATCTCCCCGGCTCCATTCATTGGTCATGGACTTTCTTCCTACAACTTGAACATGTTATATACCTCATACTTCAGGACCTTTTCCAGAACAATCTTCCCCAGTTATCTATAGGCCTGATTCCCTCCTTTCTTTCATATATCTACACAAATGTCACTTCACCAGAGAGATATTTTTTGCTTGTCTGCTATGGACTGAAATTTTGTGTCCCTCCAAAACTCATATGTTGAAGGCCTAAAGTGATGATATTTGGAAGTGGTTCCTTTGGGAAGTAATTCGATCATGAAGGTGAAGTCCCCATGATGGGATTAATGTCCTTATAAGAAGAGGAAGAGAGCAAACTTGTTCTCTACCTGCCATGTGAGGACATAACAAGAAATGGCCTTCTCCATACCAGAAAGAGAGCTCTCATCAAGAACCAAATCTGCTGGCACCTTGATCTTGGACTTCCCACTCCAGAATTGTGAGAAATAAATATTTGTTGTTTAAGCCACCCTGTATATGTTAATTTGTTGTGGCAGCCCAAGCTAAGATGCTATCCTTATCTAAAATATCATCCCTCCTCATGTCCTCAGTCTCCCTCCCTATATCCTGTTTTATTCTTCTACATAAAACTTAGACTGACATATTCAATATATATTTATTATTTACTTATCATTTGTTTTCTCCCAATAGAATGTAATCTCCTTGAATTTGGATACAGTTTTATTTATTGCTTAAGACAGTAACTAGTACACAATAAGTACTAAATAATTATTTTTTGAATGAATGATTATTTTTGGCACTTAGAAGGTTCTTAGTAAATGATATACTTTATTATAATAATCATTTTTAAGCTAAAGGAAATTATAAGTTTCTGTTTTAAAGATGTGTCAAATAGAATATCTTTTTAATTTTTTTAAAGAAAACTGATTTTCAAACTGGGTTTTTAATTAAACATTATCCTTATAATACATACTAATTTACATGTGTAACATTCTCTGTGGTGAAGCTGATTTAACCCACAGATGATAACTATCTGTGGCGAATATATAAGGTACCAGATTCCTCAAAACTAATAGCATTCTTTCCATGTGTATTTTGTTGTTGTTGTTGTTTGTTTGTTTTTTTGTGGTACGCGGGCCTCTCACTATTGTGACCTCTCCCGTTGCGGAGCACAGGCTCCGGACGCACAGGCTCAGTGGCCATGGCTCACGGGCCCAGCCGCTCCACAGCGTGTGGGATCTTCCCGGACCAGGGCACGAACCCGTGTCCCCTGCATCGGCAGGCGGTCTCTCAACCACTGAGCCACCAGGGAAGCCCCTCCATGTGTTTTTATCTGCGATTAAATTTATAGTCAGCATTCCACAAGAGGGCAAATTAATAATAATTGGTTTCTCTTTGGAATTTCTTTGCATTTATCATATATAAAACTTAAGTGGAATTCTCATGATATCTTATCAAAAATATCTACAGCAAGCAATCTTTCAAAATTATACTTAAGGTAAAGATATCCCGATACAGGTGCTTTTCATCAAAACTCAAATGAGACTCTACCACCTCAATCCTAAATATGCTATATCTCCTTTATTTCCTTACAATCTCCTTGGAAGATTGCAAATAAAATTTTGTAATTTGATTTATGATGAAAATTATTGAGTATAGGCTAAATCTCTAATTTCAATAATGTTACAAAATAGCATTTTTTCTCTTTTGCAATCTATAGATTGTATAAATTGAGTTGAGAATCACACAAAATTTATTTCTCTCTCCTCTTTCTTTCTTTCTTTTTCTTTCTTCCTTCCTTCCTTTCTTTCTTTCTTTCTCTCTCTCTTTTTCTTTCCTCTTTCTTCTTTTTTCCATGAATACATCTTTAATTTGTATGTTCTACATTGATCAGAGTTCCAATTCAAATACAAACAAGTAAAGACAAGAGTGCACCTTCTTGGAATAGTATATATTTGTGGATGGATCCCAAATCTTGTTTCAGAAACAAGAACTACTTTGACAATGTGCTCATATATATCTAATTAAAGCACTTTTAAATGAAATAGAAATAACATCAGAAATTCATTTGGGCAGGTAAAATGCATTTGTCAATCTAATAAAATATCAATTATTCTATCATAGATATAAGTTTACTTTCAAACATTATTTTACCAAATGTAATTTTATGATGCAGGTGTAATATCCTAGAATTACAGGATATTTAAGGTTCAAGGTCCTATAAATAGTCCTTGCAAACTAATTTTATAAATGAGAAAAATGATCTATGTTCTTAGAATTGTTTAATCACATTACTTATGATAGAATGTAGTTTTCTTGACTCCTAAGCTTGTTGCTTCTCTAGAAGTTGTACACTTTTTCTTTTGATCTTCCTCAGTAGTCTTCTAATACTCTGCTGTATGTCAAATTACATTTAAATTGTTAATTTTTATGAACTTCTATAGGACAAGGACTATTTTGTTAATTTCTTTATTCTAATTCCTACCAGGAATTATACATACCTTGATATAAAGTAGCACTCAATGGTGTTGGTTAAATAATTAAAGAAATAAAAGAATAATGATAACTAATTTCTTGCTTTACAGTTATAAATGCCTGTCTATAGGTTGACTTAATTTCATTTGATAAAGATGAAGATTCTTTGCCTGAGGAAGGTTGCCATGTGAGTAAGGTCCATGGCAACATAATAGTCCCAAAGTAGTTTTAGTGACAATAATGATATTTGAAAATATATACAAAGCTAAACCATAGTCTTCAACATACATATATTTAATTTTATTAGTTCCTCTCCATGCAACATTGTTCTTCCCAAACCTATTTTTTCCTGTACATAAAAACACATAAAGAGATACTAAATTATTCCATCTTCAATTAAAGAAAAACCTCACTTGTCAATGCAAATATGTGCAAATTATTTTAGCATTTTAAGTTCAGGAGTACCTTTAGAAACTTCCTGACTTTGCAGTCCCAACTGCACACCAAAGAAGATCTCCTTTCATCATTTTGACAATAGGAATGGTTTTCTAAATACTCCTTGCATGTATTTCACAGGTCAGCAGTCTCACTCCAATATAGATCTACATCTCAGATTAGATCATAATTTGTTTTCTGCTTCACCTTAACCCTGAGGTACTATTTCATATAATGAAACAATAAATCAATAGAATCCTTGTGGGTGGGATTCTGTAAAGAAAACAACCTCTGTTCTGCTTAATTATAAACTCATTAAAATAAGAACATGACGTTTCCAAAACACTGATCTATTCTTACAAGTCAAATTCCACTGAAAGCTAAGTGTGGAGCTTACTGTCCTAAAAACAATTTTGGTTAACTAAAACCATGCACAAGCAAAGTCATCACTGATCTGGTTGGACCTAAAGAGCCTACTGACTTTGTCCTTCAAATCAATAGGTCACAGATAAGTAATCTGCTCAATTATAGCTGGAATTTCCAACTTGTTCAGAACTCTATAAAAAGGGGGAAAACGTATGTTCTAAAAGAAAACTTTTTTCTTGTATGATTTCTGAGTGTTTGATTTTTGAATCTCAAGGGAGAAACAGTAGGCCTATGTCTTATAAAAGAAATTCTGGATATGTTTAGAGTTGATGTTCAAGGGTCCTAATATTCACATATAAATAGATAATTCATTATTTAACAATGCTCCTGCAATACACTTTAATTTGCTAACATTCATTGTTCTTCTCACTGGTCTCTTATTAATAAGTTAGTATTTTTTTTCTTTTTTTTAATTTTATTTTTTTATTGAAGTATAATTTATTTACAAATGTTGTGTTAGTTTCAGGTATACACCAAAGTTGTTCATATATATATTTATATATATATATATATATATATATATAAAGAATATATATATATTCTTTTTAGTATTTTATTTTTTGGTGAAGAAAATTATAGCACAGTGAGGCCTGGTGATTGGACAAAGGTCAAATAGGTAGTAAATGAGAGAAGAATGCACTACTCTCATTATTCCTGGAAAAGAGATCACCCAATAAACCCAAACATTTGGACACATGGACCAGCTTTTCTCAGAACATATTATTTGTCATACCTGTGATTGTCCTGGTTTAGTCACAAGAGACTCTTCAAAGGCTTACTCTCCTGGAGCCCTCATTTGGATTTCAATGGTCATATTGTACGATTAACTTTATTTACCATTGCAATTACCATTTGAAGGAAATGCATTCTAAAATGTAAACAAAAATGCTGTTATTTAAAAGCAATCTCCATGTATCAATACGTATTTTGAAAATATGAAAACAAAACAAAAAATAGACCCATGAATCATGTTGCTCTCCTTCCTGATGTATTTTTTTTAACTCATCTGTTCCGTAGTTTGGACATGAAGCCATTAAAACTATCTTTGATGTGATTTTTATTTTCTGTCACAAGATAACTCTCCGGGTTTCAGTGCTTAGTAGATAATGCAAATATGTGGAATATTGCTGTCCAGATAATTGATTTACTGTGAAATCGATTTATTTGAGTAATAATAAAATATTGTTAATTTCTAAGCTTCCCCATTACATTAAAAGGTTAATGTGTTAAAAAGAGCAGTGGATTAAACAGCTGGACTGAAATGCTTGCTTCACATCATCATCAAAGTGTGATGTCCTCCTATAGCAGTTGGGGGGAAAACCTGTCCTGTTAGCTATTACTCTCCATATATCTGGTCTTCCACTCACTAAGTCTCTCTTACTCTTGGGAAACAAAGAAAAGAATCATCCCCAAGGAAATAGAAAGTGTTCTTTGGTCACTGATGTAATTGGATTGGATATATTTATGTTCTAGTAGATCAGGTCAAAGACATGAATTGAATTTGAAATTGCATTGTAATTCTCCCTAACTGAAGAAAGGAAATTGGAAGAAATGATCTCTGGAATTATATTTTTAAAATTGGAGATGCTCAAGCCTGCAAAATCTTTGCCTTTGAAATATACCTCCCCCAAGTGTCAGTATTCTAAATTTAAAAATCTACATTTACTTCTTACTACAAGTAGTTGATAACTGTGAGTCAAAAAGGAACATGTTTAAGAAACCAAACTTCTCTATACTTATTCATATCAGAAGAAAAGACACAAGCACTGGGGTGAGAAATAATTACTTTTCAGTTATATTATCTGATATGTTATATTTCACATTTTTGTGGTTGTTAGAAAATGCATTTGGAAATAAGTAAATATAATATACACATATACATTAAATATATCTAACTATATATTTAAATGAACTTTCAAATAGAAATGGTTATTAAGCAATAATTTTTGTCCTTCTTAAAATACTATTTCCTAGAGAGAGGAGTAAGGCAGCTGCAGCAAACAGAAGGGGACTTTTAACCAAAGCGTAGCACATTTAGATGTATGCATATACAAAGCCAAAATAAATGTAGACATTACCACTTTAGGATATGACATTTTTGAAATGCTGATGTATAAATTAAGACATACAAAATAATTTTTATAACTCTATTACCCTTTGGCTTTAGCTATTGTTTATTCTACCAAAATTCTGCAATATGGAGGACACTAACTTCATTATTTCTGTATAGTTACAACATAGTCATTAGTTCAAAAACTATAGCTTTCAAAATACAATGGCCAAAAGGGTCAACTGAATGATATATGACCCTTTCTATACCAAGACACTGCTTTGTGGAGGGAAACAAATCCTGAGAGTGGTTTATGGAAGAAAAAAATTGAGAAATTCAGTTTAATGATGAACATGTTTTCACTTAAGAAGCAATAAATAAAACCAATACTATGTTTTAATTTAAGGGTCAGAGTTACACTTCCAAGGTTTAAATGGAGTTTTGATATTTAAATAGAATGAGCAGTTTGATATGTGTTATCACTTAGTACCTTCCATTCTGGGATGAAATTCCTTAAGATCTTCTGGATATATACAATGGAATATTACTCAGCCATAAAAAGAAACGAAATTGAGTTATTTGTAGTGAGGTGGATGGACCTAGAGTCTGTCATACAGAGTGAAGTAAGTCAGAAAGAGGAAAACAAATACTGTATGCTAACACATATATATGGAATCTAAAAAACAAACAAAAAAATGGTCATGAAGAACCTGGGGGCAAGACAGGAATAAAGACGCAGACCTACTAGAGAATGGACTTGAGGATATGGGGAGGGGGAAGGGTAAGATGGAACAAAGTGAGAGAGTGGCATGGACATATATACACTACCAAATGTAAAATAGATAGCTAGTGGGAAGCAGCCGCATAGCACAGGGAGATCAGCTCGGTGCTTTGTGACCTCCTAGAGGGGTGGGATAGGGAGGGTGGGAGGGACGGAGATGCAAGAGGGAAGAGATAAGGGGATATATGTATATGTATAGCTGATTCACTTTGTTATAAAGCAGAAACTAACACACCATTGTAAAGCAGTTATACTCCAATTGCTCCAATAAAGATGTTAAAAATTTTTTTCTGGTTATGATATTTGCTTCATTCTTAATGGGTTTCAAAGCATTTTACATGTAAAAAATGTGCTAACCACTCTTTATCTTAGTTTCTTCATCCTTAGATTCAACTATTTAGTCATTACACTTAACTTTCGAAATTTTGTCGATATTAATTGGAAACATTAATCAATATTTTACCCTCTACTATGGTCTGAATGTGTCCCTTCAAAATTTGTATGTTGCACCCTAACCACCAAAGGTGATGGTAATAGGAGGTGGGGCCTTTAGGAATTAATTAAGTCATGAGGGTAGAGCCTTCATGAACGGGATTAGTGTTCTTCTCAGAGTCCCCACAAAGCTCCCCCACCCCTTCCACCATGTAAGAACACTGAAGTAGGCAGTCTGCAGCTCAGGAGAGGGCCATCACCAGAGTTTAACCATGCTGGCACAATGATCTTGGACTTCCAGCCTCTAAAACTGTGAACAATATATTTCTGTTGTTTATAAGCCACCCAGTCTATGGTATTTTAGTGTGGTATAAAGCAGGCTAAACAGACTAAGACACCTTTTTAGATGTAAAAAAGCAGTGGATGTACATGTGTAAAATACCTAGCACAATTTCTGGCATATTTCTAATAATATAAACTGTTTGCCGTATGTGTGTGGGGGGGTGTTTGTGTGTATGAGGCATATACAAAGTTAATTCAGGGACAAAAATTTATCTGGATAAAAGAATTTTTTAAATGTTTAGCTATAGATATATTCTCAGAGATTGTATTTACCCCATGAAATATGGGGAAATGTTATTGAATAATATGTTAATTTTATTCTTTCTCTCTCCTTTCATAATTTGTACCAAGTAATTATTGGGTTGAAGTAACAACCATGCTGGGTAACACATAGAACTTAGTGGAATTTGTGAACCCACTTAATTTATACTCCCCTGGGGTCCACACAACTTCTTAGTGGTCATGAAGGAGTCACAGGGTAAATCACACAAATCCAGCATGAATCATTTAGACAAGAGTTTTCAGAATCATATCTATCCAAAAAGTGTTCAGTTCTATTTGGGGATCATGTGTTACCTTGATTTGTTTTTAATGCCCTATGTATATCTTATCATGCTATAACTTATCTTCAACTTGTTTTCCAGGTAAGTGATATTTACTTTCTTTCCCTTTGTAGGAAAATTCATATAGCTTCTTGTAGATATATTTCCAGTAAAACATTCCCCATAGCTTATGGCTCTCAACTCAATGAAGAGTCCCCTGATAAAAAAACCTGCCATGTTATAAACAAATCTATACATTAATAGCTTTCCTACCAAAATCACCAGTGACAAATTTTGAAGACGTTTTATGTGAGTCAACTTCTTTTCCATCTTAAATACTAGTTTTATTTAGATCACAGTTTGTGTGCATCTTCTAAAAGTCTCAATATTACTTGCTAAAAACACAAAAGCTTAACTATGGAGGCATTCTTATATAAGGCTAACAATATGGATGCTGATTATGATAAAGGATCCAGATAGCTTTTGTCCTCCATCAAAATACCTTATCAGAGTACCATATATTCAGTGGACAGTCATAAAAATTAGTGAGTATTCTTAACAGCAGTAAGGAGATGTATTCATGTTAGCATGAATAATAATAGAAATATAAACAATTAGCAAGTGGCATTTTTAAGCTAAATGTCAGATATACATTTTGGATCAATATTTTCTCCCTTTGTGGAGTGAACTTGATATAATATTTAAGAAAATATAAAATACTTTATACTGAGCACAGAGCCTTTATACTTCCTCTGGCCATTTCTTTCCAACTGAATGGTGTTCTTTGAATCTGAGATCCAATTATCATCATTTGAGGAAAGATTCTGACTACCAATTTAATATAACTCTTTTTTTAGTAGTCTGCAATGATACATGGAGGGAATATAACTATGTCCTTATTTGGTGCTAAATTATCTACTTTATGTAATAAGCAAATGTTGGAAATGAAGAAAGGATGTTCTGTACAATTTTTCTCAAATGACACAGAATGGATGTCCAGTAATTGGCCCAAAGTCCTGATTTCTGGTCAATTACTTACATTTGAGATCACATTTTATATAACAAGTTTAGCTTCTCTTTCTTGAACTTTTGCCCATTTAATAGAGGGCTTCCTATTTATATAATGCTTATCTCTGAGAGATTTAATGTAATTAAGATTACTCATTAATCCTGATGATATAACTGTGAATTAGATCCAGTGGTGGAAACTGAGGTAGAGATAACTTCAGTGGCTCTCATACAATCTTACCATCTAGCATTTGTGAAAATCTGCCTTCTAGAAGAAATTGTCACCTCATACCCATTCAGCACTGGCAGGTCACCATATTCAAAAGTTTCCATAGAGACTGTCCTAAACTTTTATATTTTGCAGCTCATTAGCTAAGAGAGATGCTTCAGCTTTTGCTACTGCATGTACATCTGGCGAGAAAAATCTCTGCAGTCACTAAAGCAAGCATGAGGAAAAGATAGAGAGTACTCAAGAGCCTCACTGGCAAACACAAGGAAAATTTTCTTTCCTTATTATTATTCCATTGTATCAGGTTGGGAAGCAGGCACAGCTGGTCCCCAGCAGACATCTAGTTGCTTGCTTAATGTCTCAGACAATAACATATGCCAGCAACAAAACCCAGGATCTCGATATAATTGTGAGGTCTTTGAAATCCTATGAATGGCATTGCAATTTTCAATATAGTCACTAAAATAAAGGCTTCAAGCCTTCAGTGGGAAGCAGCAGAGATGACAGTCACAGACCCTAACAACAGTGTATCTTGCAGTCCATTATTTTGCTGAATACAAAATGAAAATAACAAACACAGAGTCTCAGGTTTGCCTGTGGAATAATCACTCTGAAAGGAGGAAATCAGGCATCCATACTGAAATTTGTCCCCCTAGAAAAACCTGCTTTTTAAAGAAAAAGAGATATATAGCGTCAGATGATGTGCCAAAGTAAATGTTAGTGTGAGAGGACAAGTAGGAATAATGTCAAATATAAAATAACTGAACAGTAAGGATTAAACTGATTGTTAAATCATACTAAAAAGTGGATATGGAAACATAGGATGTCAATTCCAATTGTTGATCTGTAATAGAGCATTGCTTCCCAATACCTGCTTTAAGATTTTATTGTTTTGGAAGAGTCATTTCTGAGAATTCCTTTGGTGCATTATAGTTTTTCCCTCTTCTATTAGTAGCCTAACTTTGAACTAAGTTACTAATGCAGTATTAGAATGCTATCCCTAATTTTGATATTTTTAGAAAATAAGAAGTACTATCATACCTATTGAATGACTCTAAAATTGTTAAAACTCTGAATGTGTTATATGTACTTAATAAAGCCGCCGTTAGTATAATTTAGTAATATAATTTTAATAAACAGGAAAACATGTGTGCACAGCACATATTTATCATACTCTTCAAGAAGGAGATAGAGAAAGCCACCTACAGCATATTCAAGAGAAAGGAAATTAAGCACTGTGTGTGGTTTACAGTTAGAGTTGTAGCACAGGCCAGCTTTGGCTCCCTGCAATGAAATGTGAACTTCTTTGAAAGATGTGAAATAATACAAGCAGAAATGATAGATGGAGGAGAATTTCTGCTTGAAACAATGCATAGAAGGGATTATCCAAATCACCTTCTGTGGAAGCATATGCTAGCCGTTGTTCTTTTTGTAAAAGCAAGAGGAGAAAATCAAGATAGAGTTACAGAACATATTTTTAATAGTTTAGGTTTTTTTTCTACTTTGTTTTTCCAAACATGTTTTTTCAACATGATAAGTTGAACTTGTGTCTATACTAGTTTTATTGAGATCTTAACATTGTGCTTTTTCAAGTACAAAATGGGTATGTTACAATATATCATGGTTTCCTAGATAATTACTGCCTCAGAAATACTGAGGGTACTTGGTAAATTTCAGATTCCAGACTTTATTTCAGATCTACTGAGTAGGACTACTCAATACCTTTTGCTGCTGTGGCAAATTGCCACAAACTTAGTTAAAACAAGACAAATTTACTATCTTTATAGTTCTGTAGGTCAGAGTCCAAAAATAGGTCTCGCTGGGCTGACGTCAAGTTGTCAACAAGGCTGTTTTTTTTCTGGAAGCTCTAGGAACAATGTTTTCTTGTCTTCTCCAGCTTCTAAAGGCTCCCAGCATTCCCTGGATCTTAGCCTCTTACTCCATCTTCAAAGCTAGTAGGGCAGCATCTTCAAATCTCTCTCTTTCTGCTTCTATAGTCACATGCCCTTGTTTGATTTTAACCTCCAGCTGCCCTCTTTCAAGGACCCTTGTGATTATATTAGGCCCACCTGGATAATTTACGAAAATCTTCCTGTCTCAAATCCTTAACTTACTCACATGTGCCAAGTCCTTTTTGCTATGTAAGGTATATATTTTCTATGTAAGGTAATATATTTAAGGTTCAGGGGATTAAGACTTCAACATCTTTGGGGCCATTATTCTCTTTATCAGGTCAAGTCTTGGTAGAACTAGATAATCTCACTCAGCAATTAAATTCTATAATTCTATGTATTCATCAACATTTTTGTTAGTATGTACAACTATTTACCTATTAATTCAACCATCTAATCATTAATTTATTCATGCTTTCATTATTCAACAAGCATTTGTTTCATACCTTCTGGATATGATACACAGAGCCAGCCCATGGAGACAAAAAAATGAATTAAAAAAGAAATGCCGAGCTTCCCTGGTGGCGCAGTAGTTGAGAGTCTGTCTGCTGATGCAGGGGACACGGGTTCGTGCCCCGGTCCGGTAAGATCCCACATGCCGCGGAGTGGCTGAGCCCATGAGCCATGGCCACTGGGCCTGCGCGTCTGGAGCCTGTGCTCCGCAACGGGAGAGGCCACAACAGTGAGAGGCCCGCATAGCGAAAACAAAAAAAGAAATGCCTACCTTCATCAAACTGTATTGTTCTATATAGTTTTTTCTTACTGAATTCATGTATTTATTACCTAATATGTGCAAGGTTTGGCCCACTTACAAATAATTAGACATGCTCATGTAGTCGCCAGAGCATGTAATGTATTACTTTCATTGAAATTATAGTTATTATTTCAGAAATGGATTGTAAGATAGTGTAAAGACACATCCATAGGAATATAACATAGAATTGCTAAGTTAAAAACAATGAAGTCTGTAAGACTACAAACTAGGAAGATACACTAAGCAATTGACATACTGCAAGAGTGTCAATAAAATCAAATTTTGCCTGTTAGAAGAAAAATGAGCTCTTTTCTCTCTGTACCCAATGGAGATTAATTCAAGAACATGTATTTTGTGCATGTTCCTCACCTCTCCCGATAAAATAAAAGTGCTAAAAGTGGTAATCTGGGAGTGGTTTTTTCTTTACTTTTTATTCTCTTTTCTGAGAAGAAACGTGTTACATAACTTCTATTGCACACAGAGTAGCATAATAGGCATTTTGTTATTTGGATTCCTGGCCAAGTGATTCAATTAAAGGACATTCAATTAAAGGATGTGTTTTCTGTAATTATCATATCAGAACTGACAGAAAAGTTCCTCTACTTTTAAAATGTCCAAAGTTAGGCAACAATATGTTAATGCCACGTGACCAGTAAAAATTAGCAAGTTTCTGAAAGAAAGCTGTAGCTCTCATTCTCCATAAGCAGGTTTTTCTGAAGTCAAGCCCCAGGAACCCCCCTTTTTCTCAGACTCACTCTGTTTCTCGAAGCTTCTGTCTTCCCTGATGTTATCACACATTTTTACCATAGCTACTGTCCACCCTCCTTCTCCTGGGGAAGTAGCAGAGATGCTTCTGTTACAACTGCAAACCCACATCACATGAGCAATTCCTTCCACTTCTGCTGTTTTCTCTTCAGGTACTCCCTGCTTTGAAGCTGCTCCCTAGATATTTATGTATCCTTTTGAATTTGCTTCATGCTCTGAACTTCTCGTGAGCTCTTCTGTTTCTTCAAATGTATCTGTTGTGTTTTCCATTCTCTCAACCGTGGAATGAAGAAATCCTGATGAGATCGTTTGAGCTTGTATTAATACATACTACTGGCTTTATATGATTCCACTTTCAGAAAACATGTCTAATAGGAGCCATCAATAATAAAAACCTCTCAAACAACTGTCGATTAGTATATTCATGATATCAAAAGATAAATATGGTGTATCTGTCTGAAGAATGCATTTTACTTCATTTTAAGGAAATTAAAGCACTGTTTTTGTATTATTATTTTTTGAAATTATATCAATTTAATTTTACAAAATCATATTTTTTTAAAGTCTGGCATTCAAGGAAGTAGAATCGTTTTATACAAAAGCCATCTCTTTTCTTCCCAGTCAAAAATACGTGTATTGGAAAGCAAGAGATACAGGGCAAAATTCGTATTACTTTTGGCAAAATTTTTATTCAAGGATAGAATTTCCATTCTCTTGCAACATTCTTTTCATTCTCTTCAAATTCTGAACAGTGCATAATATAAATATTTTTTTTATTGGAATATAGTTGCTTTACAATGCTGTGTTCATTTCTGCTGTGCAGCAAAGTGAGTCAGCCACACATATACATATATCCCCTCTTCCTTGGATGTCCTTCCCATTTAGGTCATGTTTTTATATTTTTGAATAGAATATACAATTTATGTTGGATGTTTTATGCTGGAGCCAAGTCTCTAAATATATTTTGTCCTTATGATAGTTTATTTCAGGTTCACAGAGCTCTAGAACTACAGAAAACATATTTAACTCTTCTGCTATTATGGATATTTCTGTAGAAAAGTTTGAGAGTAACTGCCTAAAAAGACTTGGATTTAGCTTTGTTGGACAATTGTTCAGAGACCCCCATTATCCACTTGTATCAACCTTAGTCCTAGAATGGAGAAAGCAGAGGTTAGCTTTGAATTCTACATTTTGAGTAAATTTTGGTATCTACTTCTTCAGTGATAAGAGAAACAGTTGAGAAGCAGAGATATTAGAATAAAAAATGACTGCAAAAAGAATGGGATAACACAAGGACAAATTTCTTTTTTACACCCTACCCAGCATCCCTCACACTTGCGGCAACCTCAGGTGTGACAAGTTCCACAGACCCATGGCTAGAGAGGGAATCAGACTGTGAGAATTAGATGGACACTACAAACTATTTAGAGCCATACACTCATTTTACAGATGAGAAGATGAGTTGAGGAGATTTTTCTTTGATCTCCCACCCCCTCATCTGAAGAAGTAGGCAACTGTGCTAAGGGAATTAGTCAAGAAATATTTCTATCTTAATAATTTTAAAAAAACCAAATTGAGTCAGCTTAAGGTAAAATGGAAATTAATTAGGTCATGAAAGCCAACCATGACATGAATGGCAGTTGAGCAGCACTGAGGTTTACCTGGGAGTCAAGACTCAAACCGAGTTAGGGCTGTCTCTTCTCTCTGCCTTACTTCACAAATTAGCTTCATGTTCTCTTTATGTGTGTGGACTTCTGAACATCAAAAATATGGCAGTAGGGCTTCCCTGGTGGCGCAGTGGTTGAGAGTCTGCCTGCCGATGCAGGCGACACGGGTTCGTGCCCTGGTCCGGGACGATCCCACATGCCGCGGAGCGGCTGGGCCCGTGAGCCACGGCCGCTGAGCCTGTGCGTCCGGAGCCTGTGCTCCGCAACGGGAGAGGCCGCAACGGTGAGAGGCCCGCGTACCGGAAAAAAAAAAAAAAATGGCAGTAGGTGGCTTGTTCTTTTATTCTAAAAGCCTTTCACTACAAAGAAAATCTAGTCTCCCTGTTGCAGATTTTAAAATCATAGGGAAGGAGTCTAGTTGGTCTGGTTTGAGTCATATGTCCATCACTCGGACCAAGGAGAGATGAATTAGATTAATTTTCCCATTCTGTGTAGCCAAGAAACATTTTTTAAAACAAAAGTAAGGAGGAGAGGGTGTTGGGCAGATAAAACAAAAGTCCCTCCCCTGGGGGCTGAAACTGGAGAAGTGAAGCACATGTGTTACACACTGGCAGGAATATTTTACAGCCAACCTGCTCTGATTTTGTCTATCCAGAATGTTCATTAGAGACATCAGTTTTAAATGGGCTGTCAAATCAGCTGGGGTTAGAGGGATCCAATTTTCCTTCAGTTATCATCCTTTTTAAAAATTTCATTTTATGAAAACTAGTAGCCATATATTGTATGAAACAATGTATACAGGTAAGTGAAATGGTTGTTTCAGATTGCATCAAGTGACCAATTTACTTTTCAGAAATGGCTTAATTTAGATTTTTCCCCAAATGCTATTTTTCCCTACAACTGTTTTGATGCTTTCTTCAAAAAGTCCTTCTTGTTTATTTTGAAATGCAAATCAGGATAATGTTTAAGTTAAATGAATCTATTTCTACTGTTCATACAAGGACTTTATCTTGTGACAGAGTTTCTTATAGTCCTTTAGTTTTCAAAACAATGAACTGTGCTTCCCATAGGCATGTGCCTTCTGTTTACAAGAAATGCATCAATCCTCTTAATTGGATGGGCCATTAATAATGGTAAGTCAAATGTTATTGTTTTTTCCAACTGCTGTAATCATATGCTAGTGGTTAGAATAATTTTTAAAAATTAAAAGAAAATAAAAATTATTCCAATATAGCTGTTATTTTTCTGACTACATATGAAATTTGGAAGTTTGATTTCAATATGGGGAAGAAGAAAAAAAAAAAAACAGCTATCTGACTTCTATCCCCAAATGCGGTATAGAAATATAACATATATATATATATATTTTTTTTTTTCTTTAATAACAAAAGCTTATTTATAAAGTCCAACTTTAGTGAACCTTAGTGAACCCAGTGTAGTGTTAATTATGGGTTCTATTTAGGGAAAGAAGAGGCAGCAAATTGTAGAGAAAGTGCTTTGTGAGCATAATTAGGCCACTGGGCTCAACTCTATTCTCTGTGATCTTGAGAGTAACATTGTCACAGATACCAGGATACTTCCTCCTCTTTCACAGCTTTGGCTCTTTTGTACTATAGGATAATGTAAAGGAAACACCATTTCACCAAAAAATTAATCATGGTATTTTATTAGTCAAATCGTGCTTACTGTGTCATAGGAAAGTGTTGTTCTTTCACCTGCTCTCAGAAGAGAAACATTCACTACCGTCTCACTAACTAAAATATTAGAGTAGCTTTTTCAGTTCCCTCTCAGTTCAGTACCTCTTGTAACCATAGCCGCCTATATGTATAAAGGAACAAGACAAGATGCCCCTGATTCTGTCTTGTCCAAATGTCCTGTCTACTATTTGATATTCCATGATTTATAGCTACAGTAAATGAAGCATGCCATACTATAATTTTCACATTCTTTAATTATTCTTGCTGCACTTGAAACTACAATGAGAGCTAGGAAGACAAAGCATTATGAGCTACACCTTGGTTTAAATATCCCCATATGGAATATTGTGTCTGTGTTATTGTAACTAAGAATATCATCTGAAAGACCAGAGATAAATCTCCAAAATTTTATAAAACTTTAATTCAGCCTTCTCAGATAGATGTAGAATAAAAAAACAAGCATAAGAGAGAATACATAGTACAGTAGAAAGACCATGAACTTTAGAGTGGGACAGACTTGCTTCTAATCTCAACCCTGCATATCCTACTGGAAAGAATTCAGGCTAGTCACTTCCATATCTGAGTCTCTGTTTCCCCATGTTCAAAACAAAGGTATTGATAGAAACTTCTTAAGATGACTGAGATGATTTAATGAGATTGCATCTGTAAGTCCCCTAGCATAAAGTGAACTGAAGTACCAAAAAAGGTAGCAAATAATCTAAATTATAGTCTTCCCTCTCTTTTGATAGTCACAAGACAGAGTAGAAAATGAGAACTGTACCCCTATTTGGGATGACTGACAAAGTAAAACTTCAGAAAATAAGATTCCCTCAAATAAATCTGAAATTTCTGTTGGTATGTTGACACTGATTTCAATGTGCCAAACCCAGATGTTTCCATAAGCAACCGGGTATCTCCTTTGAACAGTCTATCAATCTCCTGCATCCTTCAGCCAGCTGGTCAGTGCAGCTATTCTCTTAGCAACATCTGGAGAAGGCAGCTTGATGAGGCAGTCTCACTGAGCTTTCTAGGGTAATCTTGATGTTATAAATCACTTGAAAGAGCTGATCTTTTAAAGGTCCAAACTCCCTAGAATTACCTTAAGAATGCAGGTCTGGGGACTGTGGAGCATCATACATCAGTATTTCCTCAATATCTCATGTTGTTTCATGAAGCAGATGTAACCCAACTGAGCTCCGTGTTCATGTGAACTCTCATACCTCCCACTGGTGATAGAAAAGGATGTTATACCACAAAAGCCATCAGTCTCTCCCCAGAATTCCTTTCCCAGGCACCTAAAGGCCTTGGAAAAAGTGACAAATGCTTCTTCACATTTCCCTTTCGTAAGAACAAACCGAGATATCCCCAAATTTTTAACTGTACAAAAATAACTTTACAGCAGTCTCTGTATTACTGTTTCCATAATCATGTTATATTCTGAGGAGTGAATTTTAAGTCACCAAGGTCATGCTGATATATTAGTAGTCATTTTCTAGCCATCGCGGGGAGAGGTAGCACAGGGCCCTGTATTCTATGTCAGCTGACAAGGGTTCTAATCCCAGCTCTGTCACTAGGCAATTATGTGAACTTATGTGAATCATTCAGCAGCTCTGGACCTAAGGTCCCTCATCTGTGCAGACTAAATTATTTCTTAGCTCCCATCCAGGACATCTGTACCTTCAACTTGCTATTACTTGCATCGTCAGGCGGATTGAATATTCTCTCAGAAGTGCTAACCGTCCTTATTGAAAACACTTGCACACAAGGTTATTAGGTAAATTAAAAAAAAGTTTCTGTTTGCAGAAAAAACCTCTTTGCACTATGCCTTCATATTAATATTTAATGCATTAATATTATAAAGTTCATGCACCCAACATTTCTATTCCTTCCATTTTATTTGGCAAATATGGATTTTTGTGAACATGATATGCTAGACAAACATCAAATACATGACATATATATCATTTGTCAGTCATGGGGTGGTTTAAATATTTCCAAACCGGGGACACCATTCAAGAATTTTCTCTTACCTCTATTTAACAACTATTTCCTTTTTGCTTTGATGCCCACATTACATTTATGAATAGTTCAGTATTTTCAAATTCAATATATATTGCAGCCGCATCTATGATGAATCATTTATTCACCAACTAAACTACCAGTAGATAATATGATGACTTGTGTATACCAGAACTGAAGCCATTAGTCATGAATGCGTTTCTTCATTGACACAAACCTAGTAATACTCATGTGTTTTAATGCCAGTTATGGTAGATCACAGCTTATACTACCTTTCATCCTGTGCACTTCATGGTTATACAACTTAAATTCACATCTTTCAAACATTATATCAGATTTCCACAAGATTTCATTGGAGCAAATTGCTGGATATGATACAATAATAGCTGCAAACTCCTGGTGTCCTGGGCTCAAGATACATGACAATAGACCCAAGGTTAATCATTTCCATAATTCCACCTTCACTGCAGCTGTGAAAATACTTAGACAAAATATACCAATGATCCATTTGAAATACTTCTGCAGGGACAAAATATATAGAGTGGTATATTTATATATGCCATTGCTGAGACAGGTGAAGCCTGGGTTTATTCTGATCGAATTTTCTATATCTGTTTTTTATTTCATGCTTTAATTTGTTAAAATTATTGAGCTCCCTCACAAAACCTGGTATTCATAGCCACAATAATAATAGATCCTGCAGAACCCATTTATAATTAGGAAGCTGGACTAATAGTTGCTTTAATCTGTCAATAGAAATCTCTCTGATCTTAACTGGAAGGGTTTACTGTTTCCTGTACATGCAATGCCTATGGGCAGGGATATAACCCCACATAAAGGAACATCTAGCTTATCATCTCAGGGTTCTTGGAGGAGTCTTCTTAGGTACATCAACAATACCCTATGGAGAAGACACAGAGAAAGAAGTTGCTCAACTTCTTGTATGTAATAAATACATAGATTTCAGCACTAATGTCATCTATGGAGTGCCCATAATAGGTCAGTTACTCTGTTGCACATGATATATACAGTGGAGGTTGAGTCAAGGTCTCAAAGGGCTCAAGTAGTGGAAAAAACAAGGAAACAAACAGATGCCAATTAGTATGACTGGTGCTCTTTAGATGTCACGTGCAAATATCTACTGTGATGCTCAGCTCTAGATGAGGAGGGCAAGGAAGTCTTCACAGATGAGAAGCATTTTTTGGATATCCAAAGAAGTTTTTTGGCTGGAAAGAAGGATGTCGTCATAGACCCAACAGCAAGTTAAGGAATTTGCTTCTTGAATTACATATGCAAACTTTTGTGAATTTCATCAGTATGAATCTGTGAATCAAATCTAGTTCATAGGTAAGCAAGCTTAACTAAAGCAATATTCCACACCAGTAAACCAGAACACAGAACATAGGGTCGGTGTTAACTTTGCATGGAAGTACAATACTAAAAGCCACCTGATATCTATTGCCATTTTTCTTTCTTAGCATCCCAGCAGCTATGGCACATATGGATCAAGTAAGTAATAAAGGGTTCACTCAACAAAAATAACAGCAATGCACACGTGTTTATGTACATCTCTTATGCATTTAGAATTGGGTATACCTAGTCTCTGCTTCTAAGATAAACAGAGAAGACATTCGTGTTGACAGAAATGTCCAGGACTACGTGATATGTGATTTAGTAGGTAAGCACAGAAGAAACGTTAAGAACACAAGTGGAAAAGACACCTACATGTTCTCTCAGATCTGATTTAAGTTAGTGATTCTGACTGTATGAACTTTTGCATGTTTTCTCTCTAATGATAGACCATAATGGAGAATTGATTTAAAATGTCCACTAAATTCATATGGAGGCATCCAGGCAATATTCAAACTGCAAACCAAATGAATCATTTATAGAGCGGCTGGTTTCAGAATCATACACATGATATGTACCCCACGTGTCTTCTTAAATACATCCCTTAGCATCACTGATCATACAGAAGGTGGATGAACAAATCTAAAATCATTACCAACATGTTATTAAAATTGGCTGAATGCTTTCATCGAGAAAATGCCAACCCCAGTAAAAATTCACTGGAGTTTGAAGAAGTCTTAAAACTTTTCTTGGTAGAGTTAAGTATGGGTTATTATACATAGGAAAGGCAATAAAAAGTAAAACCTAAGTGTCCATCATCAGATGAATGGATAAAGAAGATGCAGCACATATATACAATGGAATATTACTCAGCCATAAAAAGAAATGAAATTGAGCTATTTGTAATGAGGTGGATAGACCTAGAGTCTGTCATACAGAGTGAAGTAAGTCAGAAAGAGAAAAACAAATACCGTATGCTAACACATATATATGGAATTTAAGAAAATAAAAATGTCATGAAGAACCTAGGGGTAAGACAGGAATAAAGACACAGACTTACTAGAGAATGGACTTGAGAATATGGGGAGGGAGAAGGGTAAGCTGTGACAAAGCGAGAGAGAGGCATGGACATATATACACTAGCAAACATAAAATAGATAGCTAGTGGGAAGCAGCCGCATAGCACAGGGAGATCAGCTTGGTGCTTTGTAACCGCCTGAAGGGGTGGGATAGGGAGGGTGGGAAGGAGGGAGACGCAAGAAGGAAGAGATATAGGAACATATGTATATGTATAACTGATTCACTTTGTTATAAAGCAGAAACTAACACACGTTGTAAAGCAATTATACTCCAATAAAGATGTAAAAAAAAAAAAGTACAGCCTGTTTTTACCAACAAAAGGAAAATTTCATGCAAAGATGTAAAGCTATGGCTTTTAAGGAGAGAACATTGGAATTGAGAAAATATATATAACACTTTTATTGTAATCAAAATTGGAAACCTACTTAAAAGAAGATCTTGAGATGGAAACTGTGACCATACACAGACTAATGTGGATGATATGATCCAGTATCAGGAATGGTTGAACTTTAAAGTCTATTTCTTTATAATTGGTATGTCTCAATGTTACCATATTTTGTTTCCATGAATTAATTAGTTCATATATTTGTTTATCCAGCCTTAATTAGGCTTTTTCTATGTATATTCACTCAACATTTATTGTGTTTATGCATGCTGGTTTGTTTTGTTACATTCTGAGATTTTCTTTATAGAAGATAGATAAAAGCGATTTAACCTGAAATTACCTGAATTATGAATAATTATGAAATTTAACCTGAATTATGAGACATAATCATATGTTGTCATTGAAGAATTATTTCACCTTTTATCTGGCATTTTTTTTTTTTTTTTTTTTTTTTGCTGTTGTTGTTAACCAGAGTATATTGATGTAGCTTTATAGTATCCAGAAGTTACAAGTGGTTCCTTAGTGAACTTACTTTCTTGAAGGGAGAAAGGTGCAACAAACATTGTTAATTAGAAGTACACCTAATTAATTAGTAGAAAATGAAATTATATGTCCATCCACTCCATATGAAATAATTCTCCAAAATCAAAGTTCTTCTTTGAGAGTTTATTTTTTTATGATTCAGACCATATTCATTGACGGTTATGAAAAGAGACAGTGTAAACATCATCTTTGTGTAGCTAGTTCATAGAAAGTTGATATGTTGTTAATTTAAAAGCATTCCCAGTTTAAACACTAACCAAAAGCCTTCTGATCTACTTGTCTTTTGATTTCATCCTTCATTCTGATGTTAAATCTCAGGTACTTTCTCACAAAGGCAAACTTCTGAGTTTTTAAACTCAGGAGTGTGAAAGAAAACATACACAAAGTCTCCTAAGCACAACAGGTAAGTTTCTCTGAAGTGTACTTGATATGGGGGAGATGACACTTACAACCTGATTACAGTAAGAACTGAGAGAAAGTAAACAAGTTATTACATATTTGCGTGAATGAATCAATCAGTAAGCATCTGTTGAGTGATGTGGCTTTGAGTTGTTACTCAAAAAGTCAAAATACATTAGTCATAAACAACTAAAACAAGCATGTTACTTGATTTACCACTTTCTTTTTTGCATATTTGATATCTAAGAATATTTTTAAAAGGCAAGCCATATTAGTGTTGGTATTCTTTTTTTGTTGTTGTTTCTTTTATTTTATTGAAGTGTAGTTGATTTACAATGTTGTGTTAATTCCTACTGTACAGCAAAGTAATTCAGTTATACATATATACACATTCTTTTTCATATTCTTTTCCATTATGGTTTATCACAGGATATTGAATATAGTTCCCTGTGCTGTAAAGGAGGACCTTGCTGTTTATCCATTCTATATATAATAGTTTTCATCTGCTAACGCAAACTCCCAATCCATCCCTCCCCCTTGGCAACTACAAGTCTGTTCTAGTGTTAGTAGAGTATTCTTGTATGTAATTCTAATATGCAGTGGTTTCAAATATAAAGTAGAGATTATCTGTACAACAGATTTACTTCTGCCCAGGTAGCATTGCTTCCAAGATCTACAATGAAAAGCGAGATGTATGACACAACTCCTGCTGTAACAGTGCTGATTATTTAACTGTGTAGACCAGCCTAGACACAAGTATCCACAATAGAGGAATGTGTGTGCAAAGAGAGAGGTGATCAGTTAAGCTGAGTAAGAGATTTTTTCTGACTGCTAGAGCTGAAATGCTCAATTCTTTTCTAATTCTATAACAGCTATTTCATTATTTAGAATAAGGTTTTGCTCAGAGTACATGTCTGCCTGTTCTTCCATATTATGAAATGGTCATTAGAGGCTGCTGCATAGGGAACATATAAATGAAATGATGAGAGATGTAGCAGTTTCAGTAGATAAGATGATAAATTGATTTGAGGAGAATTGGCTCAAAGAAAAACAGCAATAAGGACGTATGGTAGAAGCAGCCTTTATCAAGAACACAATAACTCAGCTGTCACAGGTTACTGTGCTCTTGGAGGGCTGACAATGAAGTAAGAGCAAAGCTGAGTCTATAGAATGACTCAACCCATAGGCTTAGAAATACACTCTCTCATTCAAGTCAATTTTGCCACATGTTCATCTGGACCCCTTCCCAACAAACATGGCAATATCATCACTTGGGAGATTCAAAAGGGTATCAGTGAGCTTTGGTCCATGGGTTTGGCACATGGACAGGATGTTCTGAATTCTGAAAGGAAAATCAAGTTAGAACAATGTTTATTTCATTTTACAATAGCCTTCGCCTTGCTCACTCCTTATAGGTGCTCCACTAGAATATGAAAAAGGTATCAGAGTGACAGTGGCACTCATAATGTGACAGAGAAGTTAAGACTCAGCACTAGGAGTATTTGAATTGGAGGGACAGGCATCACTCTTCCCAGGTTGTTTTCCCTACTAGAGATACTGATGGAGGGAAGGAGGAGGGGGAGAGAGAGAGAGACAAAGACAGAGATATACAGGCTGACAGAGAGAGACAGAGACAGAGAGAGAAGGGGAGAGAGATTCATCAGGAACAAAATGTAGCATCTTTCAATGCAAATAAGCTTGTGTTGTCCATCCTCATGGAGGTTTAAGTACACACAGGTAAATTATGAATAATACACAGACAATTTTTAAGGCAGGTCTTTTCAACCCTGACTGCAGTTTAAAATGACCTAGAAGAGCTAACTTATACTAATCCAATCCTGGGTCCCCACCTAGATCAATTAAATCAGAATTTCTGGAAACATAAATCTCCATAGATAATTCTACTGTGGAGCAAAGGTTGGAAAATTATGGTGTATGGCTATATAGAACAAGATGAGATGTATTTTGACAGAGATGAATATTCATCATGTTATTTGAATTTGTAAATTTTGAATTTGTAAACATGTTATGGAGATAAGTAGCATCCATACCTCAAACACCAGAAATGGATATAATAAACAACTGTGAGAGAACCCACTGGCTTCAAGACACTTCAGATAAATATAATGAGGTTTCCTCCAGATTTAAATATTCTTTACATTCTCTGACACAATGACTATCTTACAGGTTAAATATACAACTTGTTTTCTTATGCCAACATATGTATATTTGATAGTTCATTAAAAATTTAATTGATTTTTATTTGGTTACTGTTGTCATATGCAAGAAAATGTGAAAAGAATTTGAAATATTTTTTTTTTCTAGGATGCATGCTGTAGTCCTGAACTAGACTTGAGTTCTAGTCTAGTTCTCATCCCAAGGTTTGGGTGACAACTCGACCTATCTGAATATTATTACCTTATTTCCAAAATTGAGTTAATAATTTTTACTATGACCATACAATATGGCAACTCTAAAGATAAAATTGAATAAGCATAAAATAACAAGGTACAGTGTGGATGCAAGTAATACATAGCATAGGTTTTCCTTGATATTTCTCTTACTGTATCATACATCCTTTAGGTTTTAAAAGCTGAGGACACAATATAAAACTAAAATGTTTTGGAAGAATATGTGATGAAGCTGAGCTAGTGTTCCCCACTCCCTGGAGTAGGAAATACAGTTCCCACTTGGAGCCAGGGCTGAGAAGAGAGAAGCAAAGTGCCCTTGTGCTGGTCTTCTTGAAAAGTGATGTTCGGTCTCATCCAAATCCAAGGGACCAGAAGGAGAAGAGAAACTTCAGGTAGGTTTCGTGGAATCTGAAAATAAATGGTGCTAATTCTTTAGTTCAGAAGTTTATTCCTTGGAGATTAAAATCCCGTGCCCAGAAAGGCATGTGAGAAGGAATGCTAGAAATTAAGATTATGTCTCTTGATAGAGAAAGTCTAAGCTCCAACAGAGAGTCTCTAGAGCTATCAGAATGGTCCCCAAGGGAATCACAAGTGAGCTTTGCTAGACCTGCATTTAGAGAGACCTCATATTTGGGAAGAAGGGAAAACCTAGCTGCAAGCTTCATGCAAAAAAGGATGGGGCAGGACCAGGTATACTTCAGAGGACATCAGAGTGGACAGATGGCCAACAATGGCCAGATATTTCTACCCACAATTCTGGGGCCATAGGTAAGCGTCACCTCCCCTAGTCCTTCATACTTTAGGGAAAACCAAAGAGTTGGTAGAGATAAATTTCAATGTGGCTGACATTTTGTTCATCATTCATCAGAGCTGAGTTTAAAATAGAAGTGATTTTGTCC
The DNA here is from genome assembly GCF_008692025.1 of Phocoena sinus. Taxonomy (NCBI): domain Eukaryota; kingdom Metazoa; phylum Chordata; class Mammalia; order Artiodactyla; family Phocoenidae; genus Phocoena; species Phocoena sinus. The sequence goes on along the minus strand of NC_045767.1, from coordinate 55,419,525 downwards.
TACAGTATTAAAGTCACACTTCATGCCTGCCTGAACTAGTGGCCTAGATTTGTACTGAATATGGACTGTGTATCAATAGCATTAAAAAATACCCATACAAATCTATCATAGGATGAAATTCTCTGAATCTCTTTAGATTGTTGATAATCTAGACTTCAAATAAATTTTGCTGTGTTAAACCTCTCATACAAAATCTCCTTGAATTCTTACCACATTTCTGGATTGTGTATGCTGTTTCTTGCTTCACAGTTCTCTTTACTGTTTTTTCAGTGTCACACTCAACTTGGACCCCAAGCATGCTATAGCTTTCAGGTTGATTCTGGTAGGCCAAGCCACCAACTGGAGACCATGTAGCTCTCGCATTAGGCAGATTCAAATTACACTCTCTTATTTATATAGTATTGGCCAGTATAACAATGAGCAGTTACACACACACACAGAGTTTACCATATTTCACTATGTTTAGTGAACTAAATATGGTAAGATATGAAATACTTCAAACTAGCTTGTTAGAGAGTTGTATTTTTAATATATTAATTGATTGCAGTACTGGTCTTTCCCTTAGGGAGACTGACAAAAGTGGGTCTGGATAGAAGAGCAGTGAGAAGGTCAATTGGTAACTAAAATTAGATAAAGAGGGAGAATGATTTGGGATCAGGAGAGAGCTGGGTCTCTCTATGGCAGAACAAGAAGCACAGCAGACATTTTCAGGGGATGAGCTGCTTCAGAGCAAGGACTCCTGCCTCATTTGCCCTGCCATTTGGCAACAATCTGGGTGCCTACAACCCTCATATCCACCCCCAACCTAACCACACACACAAACAAATGAACACAGCAAAACAAAACAACAAAAGGGAAGATGGTAGAAGACCTAGATTCCCTGCAAGGAAGTGAGTGCATAAGAAGAGTACCTTGACTTCCATTTCTGAAAATGTAGTAACTTATTTATCTTGACCACCCTTTCAACTAACCACTGTTTTTATCGAAGGTGAAAAATAAGATGCTGCAACAGAGACTCGAAATTACAGTGGCTGAAGTAAATGAAAATACACAAGTGACTTTGTCTCATAAACATTACTTAAGCATCATGTTGTAGTACTACCCAAAGGTTTAAGAATGGAGGGGGAGGAAGGGGAGGGAACCTTGCTGCTCCTCTAGTGAAACTGAGCTGAAACAGTAGGGCGTATCCCTACAGGTTGGGTCAACAAGTCAACACACACACAAACACACACACACACACACACACACGCACATGCACAACTAAGCAGCATAGGTTTTAGTTTCTGCCTCACAACTCACAGTATCCACATGCCAGTTGCAAATATGAATATATTTATTAGCAGAATCTGTACTGTTAAATGCCAGTGGGATGAAGGTCAGCATTTGAGTTTGATAACAGAAAAAAACAAATCTGAACAGAGTCTTAAAGTGGGTATCAAAAGAGAAAAGGATTTCTTTTGGGGATGGGAATGTTGTGCTGTCACAACCTTGCTAGCATTCATCATTTAGACCCATCTGTATATAATTAGCAACTTGTTATAGGTGAGGGTTAATGTAGCACACTCTCGCATCTTATACATTTACAAATATAAAACATATTTCCTTTCAAGCCAACTTTCACTTATTTATTTGTAGATTTAATAATCTTACTTATTCTGAGCATTTGCCCTTGCTTTCTTACTCTGCAGTCAGGAGCTGGCCTCAATACACTAAAGTATGTTCAGCATTATAAATGTACTGCAACCCCCCAAAGCCTGGAATGCACATAATTTGGAGAGTGAAAATGGCTCGAAAGCATGAAGTCTCATTATCCATAGGTAAGTAACCCAAATCTGTGTCTAGATACTTAAACATAAATAGTTCCTGATATCTGGACTGTGACAGATGTAAGTCACATTATCACTTCTTAATTGCCTCCATTACTAAATGCATTACTTCTTTTTGGCTCTTTGAGAACCCTGTGTGAGCTCATGGGGCTCTCTGCTGCTTCGGGTGAGAGAGAAATGAGCACTTTTGCATGGGTACATTGCTGGGATTTTGTTGATACACATCACATTTCGACCCCAGGTTATACTAAATGAGTGACTTAAAATGATCCTTGGGGAGCTTACCTTACACGTGGGCTTCCTCAGCAACCCCAAGTGCCTAAAGCCAGCTCTGCCTGTCACATTTTCCAGTCTCTCCCTGTTCATATCATCTTGTCTCCTGAAGCCCATGGTGCTGTGTTGTACCTAGAGGGGCATTTTGCTTTTCTAAGATAACGGGTCTACTTTATCATCAACATTCTTTTGCTACCATTGAGATACAATTTATTTTTTAAGAAAAATCTCCAAAGTGCCATGCTATATTAAGCAATAGAACTTTAGCTTCCCCGGAAGCATATCAAGTCTGAAGATTTAAGTTGAAAATACAAGATCACGTTTCCTTAGCTGCTGATAGAAATGGGACAATTAGCTCTGTCTTATACACGCACTTTGGGGCATATTTTGTTGGTGGTTGATATTTTTCAATAATACCCTCTCTAGAGCTTTCCTGCCTCTGATTATCAGCTGATGATCTTCAAATCCCTTTGCCCTCTTCTCTTTCAGGCAGAAATTTTAGCTCCTTCATTTATAGGTTTATGTAATATATTCACTGAATGCTTGTCAGAGATGTAGCTTCTATTTTTTTTCCAGAATCTTTCTTCAGCAATTGCTAACTAAATTTTTCACTTGCATTGAAAGAAACTTAGTCTATGTTGAAATTATGTCAAAATAGCTCACTGAAAAGTGAAAAATTCATGTTATCTCTTTTGAACTCTACAAGAAAATTATTTAACAGATATTTACAGATTTCCTAAAATGTGGTAAATACTCTGCTGGATACTAGGCAAATATAATGTCCAATGCACACTCTCTGGTTCCACTGTAGATAGGCTAAGAGCACCACAAAAGAAAGGTATAAAAATACAAGTTATATGCAATGTATGGTAATGATAAAATGAGTGACCTCTGAATCAAGTTCTGTTTTGCCATGTTAGCTATGAAACTCTGGGCAAGTTCCTTACTTTGAACTTGGTTTCCTCATTTGGATAGTGGAATAATAATAATAATGCCTGCTCTGGGGAAGAAATAAGAGCAAAACCATAATTTTCTTAGAACAGTGTCTGGTACACAGTAACCATTAAAGAAATATCAATTATTTTTACTATTGTCCTTAAAGCAGAGTCTAAACACAGGGTTGCGTTCAGAGCCATGCGGCTTAGGGGAGGGAGAAAATTTCTCTCTTGAATAAAAGTAGAAAATATGTGTGACCACAGAGGCAATGTGTAAACTGGATGAATCTTTATGGATTAGTAGAAACATCCTTTGGCTTGGCCCAGCTGTTAAGATACGTGTGTGTGTGTGTGTGTGTGTGTGTGTGTGTGTGTGTGTGTGTGTGAGAGAGAGAGAGAGAGAGAGAGAGAGTATGTGTGGGTAGGTATTCAGAAATAGCTCTGATTTGCCTCTTTTTTTTTTTAAATAAATTTATTTATTTTTGGCTGCATTGGGTCTCCGTCGCTGTGGGTTTTTCTGTAGTTGAGGTGACTGGGGGCCACTCCTCACTGCGGTGCACTGGCCTCCCACCGCGGTGGCCTCGCCTGTCGCCAAGCACGGCCTCCAGGTGCACGGGCCTCAGCAGCTGCGGCTTGCAGGCTCCAGAGCACAGGCTCAGTAGCTGTGGCACATGGGCCCAGCCGTTCCGCAACATGTGGCATCTTCCCAGACCAGGGATCGAACCCGTGTCCCCTGCATTAACAGGCGGCTTCCCAACCACTGTGCCACCAGGGAAGTCCTGAATTTCTTTTGTTTCTTATTTTTTCCAACTGAAAGACTAGTCTCATTAAATCCATTAAATCATTTATAATTCTTTGGCAGCAGTCAATCTAACTTTGGCTAATTATTTATAAATAAAATTTATCTGAAATTTGGGGGGATGCACATGATCAAATGGAAGGGTAAAGAACCAGTTGCAGAGAGGTGAGAAACCCAGCAGTCGTGGTAACAATGATTACTCAGGAGGATCACTTGGGTGCCTCTGCCAGAATGAATAAACTCCAACTGGTTTTCTTCTCATGCTTCCCCTTCAGATTCAAGGTTCCCGCTAGTCCTACTTCTGTCTTCGGCCAGTGTCTGCCACTCTCCCCACTTTAAAGGTTTCAGTTTTCTAAAACATCACACCAGTGACAGGGTCACAAGTAATTAAGTGGGTTATCACTCAGGAATATGCAAGCAGAGGGAGTCCCGTGTGAGGGGTCCCACCAGCAGCAAGAGGAAGAGGGAAAATGGGAAAGAGCCTGGGTCTGGGGCAGCTGCCTAAAGCGTATTTCAGAATGTGGGGGTGTAGACTGATTGTGAGAAGCTTCTTCTTAGTGTGGGAGGAAAATCCCAGGGATAGGGTGAGTTGCCTTGTCTTGATTTAGGGGCCCTAACAGAAATGAATAGGCTGGGGACTGTGATGCTGTCCACCATGGCAGCAGTTAACGGCCTAGCCAAATTCAGTTTTGCTGTGGGTGACTCACTGCTTCCAATCCTATTTCTCCACAGTTCCCATGGGAGAGAGACTGACTGGTCATGCTTTGGTGATGTGAACATCTCTCATCCATGGCAGTGACTTTCACTTTGGCACATGGAAGGATGGCTGTTCCCCAAAGGAAAAGAAATGGATACTGAGCAGCCAGTTGGTCATAAGGACCAGCTCCTAGCCTTGAGCACGTGATGACTGCTAGTCTTTAAGACTTTTTCCCTTCTATTCTTTAAAATAAAAGCAATAAATAAAGATGAGGAATACATTTCTGGGGGGTGAGAAATGTGATGTTGGAAGAGATGGGGAAACAGGTGTGGGAGAAGGAGAGAAGGAGTGAGGTCAATTCAAAAAATATAAACATAGAAATGAAGATAGTATTCAGATTTTAAATTTCATTCTTCTCTTTGAAATGTATACTATATACAAAACTGCATATCACTGAACCCTTAAGCCTGCCTTTGTGTTTGTCACATGGCCTTATGAGGTATGCTAACCCTCCAAAAACTTCTTGAGATGAAGTGTTCACCATAGCACAAAAGAAAAATGTATTCAATAAATACTGAATTATTTTTAATGAACTTTCACTCATGTTCATGTGACAGTATTCTGTGAGATTTTCACAGAACATTTTATAATACACATGATGTATATTATGAGTGCATTTAATTCAAAGAGCCACACAAAATATTTTGAAAAAATAAAAAAGTGTATAAAAATATTTTGTACTTCAAAGTAGATGGCTAAACTATTTATTCCATTTATGAAGTTCTTTACAAATTAATTGACTATCTCTTTCTTGACCACTTATCTATTATTGGGATTGGAACAGGGAAAGTAAAAATTAAGACACCACTGTAAATCAACTACACTTCAATAAAATAACTTTAAAAAAAGAGAGAAAAAACTGAATCACTTTGCTGCAGAGTAGAAATTAACAGAACATTGTAAATCAACTATACTTCAAAAAAATAATTAAAAAGAAAAGGATTGGATCAGGGAAAGATAAGAGCTTCTCTAAAGATCACAGCATTACAAATAAGGGAACAGAAAAGTTTTTGTGCACATCTTTAAAGAAGAATTTAAGTGTTCAACTAAAATATAAAGATATGATATAATGACTTTAGTAATTTCAAACTGTATTCAAAATCGATTTAAAACTAGATGCTTTCGTTCTGTGCATCACTGAACAAAATTACTTTGTGACACCTCTTCTCATTCACAAGGTAAAAATAATCGTCCACTGTTCTTAGTTTCATAACAATATGTTAATAACTCTATTGTAGCATAAATAACAGTGTATACTATTTAATCACATGCATCTATCCTTGATCATGTCTGAAGAGTTAGAACAGAAGCTTATCTGCATCCTTGTGGTCTCAACATTTAGCACAAGGATGGCCAAAAATTTAGTAGTAGAATTCAATGTGATTGATCTTCTTGAGAAAAAATAAAATGATCGAAATATGGTACAGGGGGAGAAAGAGGAAATTAAGCATTTTCTTCCACTTTTAAGTTCACTGTCAACTAACTTCATGACCTTGTTAAAATAACCCTTTGTTGTAGTTAGTGAAAGGATATACGACTCTCTGAGTTGTTTTGAAGATGAAAAGTGATTGAATACATCCTAATCTCCATGCAAAATATTATTATTGAATTCAGTATATTTCTACATATGTTTGAGAATAACTGTTTTGTGTTCAATATCCAATAAAATATATGGGCAGTCTGGGAGTTAAAGGCGAGAAGGATCTATATCAGGTTTGAGATTTTTCCTTAAAGGATTGACCAACTCTAAGCACCTAAAAATATCTTCGCATTAAGCTCAATGCTGGCTCCTGTATGTGAGTCTTGGGAGGCACTACGATGAGACAACACAGGAAAATTCTTTTAACAATGTTTATTGTATATTTATGTCTAAGGATTCAGCAGGCTACCATGCCTATGAGTAAATCAACCAAAAAGTCTTTCGTTCTAGTGAGAAATGCAGACTAATAAATAAAAATACTAATAACTTATGATGAATCAAAGGAAGTACCATGCACAATAGGGGTTGTTTGAGTCATTTTTCTCAGGGCATTTACTTTTGGGCTCTTAGGATAACAGAAGAATACAATCAGTGGTGTCCTGGAGCCAACAGCTCCTAGAGGCTTGGGTGAGCTGATTGTGGGCATCTCTTCCCAGATCCTCTTCCCATGATGTTATGTTAGCAACTTGAAATTATCCATGGTGGGGGATATTTACACCAAAAAAATAAACAAGTATTATAAATCAAGGCTTTCCTTCACTATCACCCCTTGAGTCATTTTAAAATGTTTATACAGTGATGTTTACATACTGCTATATATAATTCTAAAAGAAAATAGTTGATGAGAAAAGGAAAATACGTTTGTGTCTTTAGGCTAGAACAACTTGACATTTTACATTTTTTTCATATCTGTGAAGGCATGGTTTGCATGCTTATGATAGTTTTAGAGTGATTGTTTTTCTTCTTTACTCTTTTCTAGGACTTTCAGAACAAATAGCAATAAATAATTCAAAGCTCCTAATGAATGATTTTCTTCCTGAGACATAAGATAAATTCATTTGAGTGATAACATTGATAGGAGACTAAGTAATTTTTAAGCATTTCCCCCTTAGCTGATAGTCTCATCATTATACATCACAGGTAATAACTCTTGTCATGTGTTGTAGATCAATGCATGTTAAAAATGAAATATCCAACTGGACAACTGTGGTGAAAACACTGCGCATTGGCTACAGTGTTCAAATGACCTGAGGTGATAATAACTTGCCTAAATACCAACTGAAATTCAAAGGACAGCTTTGCTGGATTGAGTGTTTTGCTTAGTACAAATTAATTTCACACTTCCCTTTTTTCACTGGTGATCACCAAGGATCCATGTCCTACTGCCAATAAATAAGACGTCATTTGTTTCCTGTAATAATTATTTGTGTGAAATAGAACTTGCAGAAGCCAGTTTTTATAGCCTGAAGCTATTTCTCCTCCACTAGAGCACTCTAAATTCGTTAACTTTTAGCAATTACTTTTGTAGCAGACAATTATCCTTCTAACCCAATCAATTTGTCCACATTTTCATCACTGCGCAGTCTTTAAGCTGGGGAGAAAACCTGCTGGTAGAGGCCCAATTTCCGTTTTAGAGTTACTCTTTTTGGTTTATGAAATTGTAAAAACTTGAATATCTTAGTAATGTTTCTTTCTAATAACATTTCATCACCGCTCCAGGGCTTCATTTACCATGGAAAAGGGTTTTAAAAGGTTTTAGATGAGTAAATAAAATATTTCTCCTGAATGACTACAGGTGGGAACTGGTTATGGGATTGTGGCTACTTCTTAGTGATCTATACACAGATCACTGATCGGTTAGGCTCCACGTGTTCTGCTGTAGTCAGGTGCTGTTTATAGCTGGGGGTGAGGTTCTAACTGCTAACATTTCGTGAAGGTAGGTGGAGATCAGCAAGTAGGGGAAAGACAAAATGTCAGGAACACATAACAAAACTTTTCCCCAGAATCCCAGCATAAAATGTAGAAAGCAGGGAATTCTCATTGCATTTTTCAGAAGATGTTTCAAGGGATCATTTGTTATATTAGAGATCTAGAACTCTAAAGATGTGAGAAATTATGGAAAGGACCTGGATTTTTAATGTTTTTTGAGGTAGGACTCCTCTAGATTTGTGAGATGTCCTCTCCACAACCGGAGAGGTTAGTTACCACAGAAGTGAGAAGCCCATACAGCCTGAGGACAAACATGCAAGACTGTATTCCAAGGGGAGTGTTGAAGGACAGCCGGATTAATTCAGTAGGGATGAGTACAGAGATTGGAAAGCCAGACAGGTTTGAGGGAAAACTAACTCACAGTCATGTGATTAAATTAGGCGCACTTAGATAATCTCCCTTTCTTAAACTCACATAAATGCAACATAACATTATCTGATCACAGGAATGAAATACTTCCTATTTACAGCCTCAGGTAGTATGCAGAGCATCTACACAAGGAACAGGAAATCTTGGGCACCATCTTAGAATTCTGCCTACCACATGAGGAGTGAGTAACAGTCTCAACAAAGTTCTTAGGATTAAGGGTAATAATCTTAAGTGATGAATTTAACATCTTCATTGCATATACCACTTGATACATGGTAGCTATAAAAAAATACTTATTTTCAGGTCTAAGGGATAAACATGGAGCCTAAATCAGAAAATAAGAAATTCAGAGTCAAATAACCCAGAAAAGGAACAAGACAGAGCTGCACAATGAGGATTTAGATTTTGTTATCAGGGACAAATTTTAATGTTTCTAATGCAGATTCTGTATATTGGATGCTGGCTGCTTGTTAGGTAAGGGCTAAACCAAATTTTAAGGCATGGGAACAGGGTCAACCTTATCTTCATTGATATATAGGCTTTGGATTGCTACTTTAGTCGCATTCAAGGTATGCAGTGTCTATCCAATTCCACCTGATATTCTTGGAATAAACTGCTACTTTTTCTCACTTAAGGATTTTAGTTAATCCTCTTCATATATTACCAAACTCCCTAGTACTCTTTCATTCTTATCTACTACCTGCTATTATCAATTAATACATCTCCCAATAGAAATTTTACAGCATCTATGTGATCCTTTATTTTAGAGACTAGTAAGTTACATCTAGGAAAAAATATATATACTCAAAGCAGGTCTTAATAGGCACAGTGTTATAAAAGCCATGGTAGTGGGCTAATATAAATTATGTCCCTGTTAGATGAAGCTTTGGTGTAGTGCCTACTAGATCAGGTTACAACAGATGTATGGGAGCTCATAATCCTTGTTCCTCTGTATTTTATCACAGTTTATGTAAAATAAAACTGTAAACAAGAATATATGACATTCTGTAAACAAGAATATATATGTTACTATTAATCATCAGATTTTACAACAAAGCAATGATTATTAAGATACAGAGATTCTGTATCAAGAATCCTTGGCATTAATGAGAATGATAATTGCTGCATAAAAAGAGCTTCCTTCTTTCATAAAACATTTCATGAGAGCTTACTTTGTTCTAGGCATTGGCGATATGTATAGCAGGGGTAAATAATATCTGCTCTCAAGGAGATTATGATGTATTTAGGGGTAAAACTGAGAAGTAAATCATTGAGTAAAAAATATAATAAGAGCTCTGCCAGAGTTATGCTCAGAAAGCTATAGGAACAAATGTTTGTTGTTGTTTACAATTCCAAAAGCACTGTAAATTGGAATGTAGACTGTGATGGGTAGACTGTATGGGCCATTAGGCATGGATACTAGACTTATCTCACTCTTCAATTTTTCTATCATCTTATCACATACATAATAGGTTTGTAATTCATATCTGTTCAATGAATGAATGGAAAAATGTATTTTTAGCGAATAATTTGTCTATTGACTACTAGAATTTTTCTCCCTCTCTCTTAATGGTCCTCAAACAAAAATTACAGAATGTCTATACCATTATCTTCCCAGGACCTGGCTTCTGGGGAATCCCTCTCTACTCCTAGCTTAGGGTTCAGACTTAACTCTATCAGCCTAATTTAGTAGTTCTCAACTAGGAGCATTTTTGTCCTCCAGAGACCTTCAGAAATATCTGGGGACGTGTGTGTATATGTGTGTGTGTGTGTGTGTGTGTGTGTGTGTGTGTGAAGGAGAAGCAGTGGTGTGAGTTGTTACTGGCATCTAGTGGGTAAAGGCCAGGGATGCTACCCCACAACTACAATGCAGAGGACCATCCCTTTCTCTATTAAAGAACTGTCTGGCTAAAATATCAATAGTACAGATATTGAAGACCCCGGTTTAATGTTAGGGAAGAGCACCTGATCTAAATTGATCTAATCAGATCAAATGTTGGAGGGATTTTTTTGTTTGTTTTGTTTTTGGACAGTCAGGGGAAATGAGGCTCTATCGATGGAATATAAATGTAGAAGTATCCATTGAACATGGAACTATCTAGAGCTGAGACCTTAGGAAACAATTCAAAACTATGAATAGAAAGTTATATAAGATTAGGATCCACTTCAAGGAGAATGAGCTAAAAAATTGAGAAAAAAAAAAGATTAGTGTGACTTGCACAATGAAATTAAACATAGCTCGAAGACTTCCTTACCTCTGAATGTTTTAGTAATGTAATCCAAAGAATCCCTTTAAATTATTTAAATCTGTATTTGTGATAACTTGCAATAAAACCCTTCAATCAGATGAATAAATGAATGAATTATAAATAAGATATAGGTAAAGAAAAAAGTGAAAGGAGGGGCTAGCAAATGTGAAGGAAGTTGTGATTCAGGACGATTTATTTCAGCATCCTCATGCTAGCGCAGTCTAAACACGATCAAGAGCATGATTTTATAGAAAGATAAATTTTTTGATGACACCAGAATGTTCAAAAAATTTTCACTGATTCTCAGTACAGTCACCACCTTGACATTCCAAGATTACTTCATCAAAAGATGCTGTGACCGCACTCCCAATCCTCCACAGTCCTAAGTATTTTCCACAAAGTCTACTTCCTCTAAGAAGGCTTCCCAGATCCCATTGGTCATAATTTGTACCACCCTTTCCTCAAGAAGCATACATATAGTGTGAAAGAAAATTATTTAAATCTCTTTCTTATGTTCTATTACTGTCTGGCAATTAAAAGTCATTAGTAATTTTTTCTCACTCAGATTCATGCTACTGAAAATTGAGTATATTCTTCATCATCATTGTACCTCACAATTTAGAAGACTATTAGTACCTGATAGGAACTCATGAAACTTTATTGAATTAAATAATACTTTATTGACAAACAAAACAACATGAACATTTCTTTCTATTTTTTTTTTTAAATAACATTTTAATATCCTTACAGGGGACTGTCTTTCTATACCCTGGGACTATTCAAATTATCAGAAAGAAAGGGAGAGAAAGAGAGAAACTGGATCTAAAAAACTGGATTTAGATGCCCTTATTGATGATGTTTCCTTCAAGTTTGAAGCCTCCCCCTGTCAATTTGACTCTAAAACTGTTCTTTGTACTTCCACCTTTATAAATACTGATTGTCTTGAAGGATGGAAACAGAAGAGAATCACAGAACATTGCTGTTATTCTCAGAAGGGAGTGGTAGGGCATTGCTTTCATCCTCAGTTATCGTAGGTATATTTGTCTCAAACAAATAGAGCAGGAACATATTCTTTTATTCTAATTAAAGCCACCGTTTACTCTTAGGTGCTTCCTGGGAGTAATACACTCTGTGCAGACACAGACTATAGTTTTTCTGTACTATCTCATACCACCAGGATAATATCCCTAAAAATCTGTTCAGATCTTGAACTCTACCTTTTAATATCCTTCAGCAGATTCCCAGATCCAAGGCAGCATTTATTAGAATGACATATTAGAACCACTAGATCTTTTTGCCTCCATATGGGCCACCCCCTTCTTCATTTACTCCCTCATGTACATCTGCAAAAATCTATTTATTACTAAAGTAATTTCAACATAGCGTGCCTTACAACATCATTGGTTTTGCATATTATACTTGCTCTACTAGAAAGCATTCTCCTCTTCCTTGACCACATGACACAGTTCTATCCATATTGATAACTTAAATCTTGAAACTTGCTGACCTTTATATCTCCCATCATAGGTAGAGATGAGTTCTCACCACTCTCTGCAATATCAATACCCTTTCTTTTTGTGCTTGTTGCTTCCTTTGCCTCCTTAGGTAAAAAAAACTTTTACATTAATGTTTTTAATCTTTAAAAGATGGCTTTCAAATGTTTAAACCTGTAATCTGCATTTAGAATGTAGTGTAAATAGGGTTTTAGAACACAAATCTAAGTGTTTGTGTGGGTGTGTGTCTGTGTGGGTCCATAAATCTCGTGTATATAGACTGATCTTACTAATCAAAATCCACCATGAAATTTTCTCTTCTTTATCATCTCCTACTTATTTTATAATTGAATGAAAACTACCCTCTCTCCCACTATTCTGCCTGTCTTTCACACCTAAGTAAACAGTATCACCATCTACCCAACTATCCCAGCAGACTTCTGAGAGTCATATTGATTGCTCTTTTCCCCATCCTTCTCATGTAAATTGATTTACCTTGCATCCACGTCTTCCATCTCAACTTACGTGTTAGTCCAGACCATAATCATTCCCTATTTGGGTAATTGAAATAGCCCCCGCTTGGCCTTCACACTTCCATAATTATCTTTCCATAGCCTTTTAAAAATGGAAGTAAAAGTCAGGTTGTGCCCCTCTGTATTAGTTTCCTAGGACTCTCATAACAAATTACTACAAAGTTGATGGCTTAAAACAACAGAAATTAAATTTCCCACAGTGCTGGAGGCCAAAAGTCCTAAATCAATGTGTTAGCAGGCCTTCACTTCCTCGGAAGTTTCTAGGGAAGAATACCTCCTTGCCTCTTTCAGTTTCTGGTTGTCTCCAGAGGTTTCCTGACTTATGACTGCATAACTCCTGTCTCTGCCTTCATCTTCACTTGGCTTTCTCCCTTGTGTATCTTTTCTCCCTTGTTTCTCAAATTCCTCTTTGCCCATCTCTTACGAAGGCATCTGTTGATAGATTTAGGGGTCACCCTAATTCTAGGATGTCTTTATCTTGAGATGCTTAACTTAATTATATCTGCAAAGATCCTCTTTCCAAATAAAGTCACAATTATGGGTTCCTGGTGGACACACCTTTTTTGTGGGGGAGGGGTTATACTTTAACCATTTGGTGGCTTCTTAATGCCTGAAAGTATCATATTTTTAAATTTTCATTCTATATTAATAGTAGATATGAAGTCAGAGGTAAAGGAGCTCAAGCAAAAAATTATTTATTAGATTTTTTTCATATTTTTTAGTTTCTATTATAATTTGCATTTACATGTTTTTGTTTGAACCCCAGACTAGATGATAAGCTTATGAGAGCATATACAATATATATCACTTTCAGCTGTACCTATAAATCCATGTGCCAAGGACATTGCCCGCATTCAATTTGGACAAATAAATGAACTGATTACTGAAGAAAATAAGGGATGGATAGATAGTAAGAAAAGCTCACTGACCTGCTGTAAGATAATTAGTATGTGTTCTGCTACTCCCAAGTCTTGGGAATAACCTTTTTGGAACACCTTACTAAAGTTAATATTCTGGAAAGGGCTCAGGTTAGTCCTTCTCCTTTATAAATGCTCAAAAATGGAGGATTTACACCAAGGATTGGAAAGTGTCAGGTTATGTATTAGAAACAGAAATAAAGCTTGACCTAAATGTAGTCTTATCGAGCACTTGTTTTTTCCTAAACAAAAGCATAAAATATTCTGTAGTGAAACATTCATTTTTAACTCAACTTGGTATGCTTGATTTCATGTAATAATGCATTTTTTCATATTTTATGTAAAATATCTATTATATGGCCCAAAGGAAATTGTAGAGCATACTTCATAATATTCAAGAAATATTACATTAACATTGTGAGAAAAAATAATTTTATATAGATTGTAATTAATGAAGAAGGAAAAGTATATAATACAGTCTAAAGAAATCCAAGTGACAACACAACTAGATATTTTATATTGATAAGTAAAAATTTGTAGCCTACTAATTGCTAAAACTGTTAACAGACATTTTACCTAAAAAGCGAAAATTAGTTGTTGTTTGAATCTTAAACCAAGAAAAACTAGGTCCATTTAAGTAAAAAATAGTTCTTAAAAAATATTAATTAAATTATTGAAGAAATGGTCCTCAATCTCTTTAGAAATATTAACATTACTTTAAGAATAGTAAATTAGATAAATTAGACTTTAATTATAAATATTTTTGAGTCATTGCAATATTCAAATATTGCTCAACTATTTACTTAGAATTCTGTCTTTGAAAATTGGAAGCAAAATAAAAATTATGATTAAAATGTACACTGTTGGACTTCGCTGGTGGCGCAGTGGTTGAGAGTCCACCTGCCGATGCAGGGGACACGGGTTCGTGCCCCAGTCCGGGAAGATCCCACATGCCGTGGAGCGACTGGGCCCGTGAGCCATGGCCACTGAGCCTGCGTGTCCAGAGCCTGTGCTCCACAATGAGAGAGACCACAACAGTGAGAGGCCCACGTACCAAAAAAAAAAAAAAAAAAGTACACTGTTTTTCAACTTTCGCACTTTAAATGAGCAAATGAGAAAATTAATCGATGTAACAGGTATCAAAAAGAAAATGGCATTGCATCAAAATTACTCAGCTTTTTATCATGTTTTATTAAATACCAATTATGTCAAAGAAACTAGGTAATGCTTGCTAACATATGTATTTTCATTTTATGAATCAAGTTTGACAAAAGGCATTAACATAGAAAGTGAGAAGAAATATTTGGAATTGAGGTAACATTTAACTTTGCAAAAAAAAGTATGTATTCCTTTCATAGACATCTATTGACCACCAAATATGTGAGAGGAACTCTGCTTTGTGTAATTTATGCCAACATAGATGACATATATTTCCTTTCCTCAAAGAAATCCCCTTTTAGTCTCATAAGCATTTTGTTATGTTTCCCCCATTCATTCATTCTTTCAATAATTATTTATTGAGTGCCTACTTTGTGTTGGGAATTATGTTATGTGTTGCGTATATAACTGTGAACAGCAAGCCCACAATGATCTACTATTCTCCATTACGCACACATTAAAACATCAGTAAGTTCCTTTGATTTAATCCAAATTCATTTTTCTTTGTCCATGGCCAACACTTTACCTATCACTAATATCCTCTCTGAGACTAAGGAAATAAATTCAAACTCTCCTATCATGTGTCCACCAAACCACTCTCTATATAGCCCAACACTATCTTTAATCATTTTCATTAAAATAAGAATAAAATACAAATTCTGTTCTAGAAATCAACAAGAACTCAAGATTTAATCTCAGATATTTTTGCCTCCCAACCTATATAGAGTATCATCCCTTTTGCCAGTCCCCATTTCCACAATGATTCCAATGGCTTGTCCTTTCTAATACTTTAAATCTCCTCTTAAATATCATTTCCACAGAAAAATCATCTCTGGTAACACCATTTCCTTAGTTCCTTATCTTCCAGAATATTATCAACTGGAGTATCATGTTATTTGGTTTAACAGTATAAATGAGTGAATAAGTCAATAAGCTTTCAGTTTATAGGAATTAGAGATAGGTCTACAGAAACTATAAATAAGCAAACAGACATTTATAATTCTGAATGATAAAAGTACTATGGTGCTAGGTGCAGATTATATAATAGTTAATAAGAATGTTAAACCTAACCCAGTTCCTAAGTTTCCACAGAATGTATAAACCAGGAGATAAAAGATTAGCAGTGTATCCAAAGTTGGGAAATTGAGAAAGAGTTGAGAACTTGGGAAAAAAGAGAGTTATAAGCTATATGAAGAAAAAATGCATTGGGAATTAGACATTGGGAGGTGGTCATGAATAAGAACAAACTGAAGAGATAAGTGAGGATCAGATCATGAAGTGCTTTATAATTCATTTGAGGAACTTCATCTGGGGACAGGCGGGAGCCATTGAAATTACTTTAGTTACCCCGTATAGAATGAGGTGGAGAGGTGTTGTATTACTTTTCTGTTGCTGCCATAACAAATTACCACACATTTAGTAACTTAAAACAACACCTATTTATTATCTTGTGGTTTACATGGGTCAGAAGTCTGTGCACAGTGTGGCCCAGTCAGTTGTATGCTTAGAGTTCACAAAGCTGGAATCAAAGTGTTGGCAGAACTGTGTTCCTTTCATGCTTCCAGTCTATTCAAGTTGATGTCAGAATTCACTTCTGTATAGTTAGACTGAATTCCCCTTCCATGTTGGATGTAAACCAGGGATTGTTCTTAGCTTCTAGAGTCTCACCCATGTTCCCTGGCTTATGGCCCCCTTCAAAGCCAGCAACAGCTGATCAGTTACCTCTCACACTTAGACTTCTGCCTCACTTTTTTACACAGTTCTTCTGCCATCTTTTTCTATTTGTAAGGGCTCGAGTGACTATATTGGCCAATTTGTATAATCCTGTTTATCTCCCTATGTTAAGATCAATTGATTATTATCCTTAAATCCTTCTGCAATTTCCCTTAGTTTAATATTTGATATTTCCATTTTTTCCATTGAAATTTAATATTATTGTAATTTATTTTAGTGTACAGTAGGAATATGGCTGACCTCCCTAACTGATCTCCAATAAACAACACTAATGATTATTATCTATTATTTGCTTAAAATCTTTTTATGGTTTTTGTGGAAAACTAGTTTTTTTTTTTTAAACATCTTTATTGGAGTATATTTGCTTTACAAGGGTATGTTAGTTTCTGCTTTATAACAAAGTGAATCAGTTATACATATACATATGTCCCCATATCTCTTCCCTCTTGCATCTCCCTCCCTCCCTCCCTCCCTATTCCACCCCTCTAGGTGGTCACAAAGCACCGAGCTGATCTCCCTGTGCTAGGTGGCTGCTTCCCACTAGTTATCTATTTTACGTTTGGTAGTGTATATATAAGTCCATGCCACTCTCTCACTTTGTCCCAGCTTACCCTTCCCCCTCCCCGTGTCCTCAAGTCCATTCTCTAGTAGGTCTGCATCCTTATTCCAATCTTGCCCCTAGGTTTTTCATGACCATTTTTTTTTTAGATTCCATATATATGTGTTAGCATATGGTAAAATTTGTTTTTCTCTTTCTGACTTACTTCACTCTGTAGGACAGTCTCTATGTCCATCCACCTCACTACAAATAACTCAGTTTCGTTCCCTTTTATGGCTGAGTAATATTCCATTGTATATATGTGCCACATCTTCTTTATGCATTCATCTGTTGATGGACACTTAGGTTGCTTCCATGTCCTGTCTGTTGTAAGTAGAGCTGCAATGAACATTTTGGTACATGACTCTTTATGAATTATGGTTTTCTCAGGGTATATGCCCAGTAGTGGGATTGCTGGGTCATATGGTAGTTCTATTTTTAGTTTTTTAAGGAACCTCCATACTGTTCTCCATAGTGGCTGAACCAATTCACATTCCCACCAACAGTGCAGGAGGGTTCCCTTTTCTCCATACCCTCTCCGGCATTTAGTAAAACTAGTTTTTCTTAACCTCTCCCATTTTGAAGGCATTCTAAGCTATTCTTACATTTAGTTTTTAAAAATCCAAATGTGTTTGTGTGTGTGTGTGCGTGCTTATAAGAATTTGATGGGCATGATATTATACTACTGATCTCATAATGAGAATAAACATGTTTAATGCATAAAAATATCTCCATTGATATCTTTTACTTGATGCCCCTGAAAAGAAGCACGGATATTAGGTGAAATGAAAAACTGAGCAGAGTGAAAAGACCCACAGTGGGCAAAGATATATATTCCCTTGACCTTGACTGAAAAGTGTCCAGTGTCAAGGAGATATGGGGAATAAAGAATGAAATAGGACTAAGCCTATGGGCTTTAGTTACAAGTTAAATATAGGTGATTCAAAAAAACTCTCCTTGAAATATATATATTTTATGTGCTATTTGAATTTCTTTGTTCTCCTCCATTATATATCAAAGTAATGAAATTTTTTAAACTCTGATTTGTCTCAACTATGCTTAGAAGGTATAATTGATAATGACAACTGGGGAGAGAAAAATCCATGAAAGTGACAATCAAGATGAATTAGAATATGTGATCTAGTTCATTTTATGCAACTGGAGGGCTTGTTGTCAAAGTTCAAATTTCGATGTGTGATTGTAAATAAAGGCGTCAATTCCTTTAAGCAATAATTCTCAACTTTGGTTGAATATTATATGTAATTAGTTGGGGAGGTCTTAAAATTCCCAATACCTAAGCCACAACCCAGAGCAATTAAACTGGAATCTCTGGGGTTGGCATCCAGACATCAGTACTTTTTAAAGCTCCCCAGGTGATTACAATATGCAGCTAAGGCTGAGAATCATTGCTTCAGAGTTGTATAATATATTTTTATTAATTTGTATATCTGTGTGCATATTTGTGTATGTTTTTATTTCTTGACTTTCTGTTCCACTGATTTCTGATGTAATATTTGAATTATTGTTGACTGATTCATGTTCTAATATATTTTGAGCTAGACATTTTCATATTTTCCTAAGTATTTTTATTTTGTTCTATTTATTTTCTTTTTAAAACAGTTATTTTAATTTAAATAATATCTATATAATGCCCTGTGTATTAATGAATACATATTTCATTTACCATTAAAATAGATACTATTTAGTCCCTAGATTGTTTTCATTTGTTACTTCTAGCATAGAGAAATATATTGATCTTGAATTGGGCAATTTTTTAATAATCTAATTTTTGCAGTTTTCTACTTGATTTATTATAATACATGTCAGATATAGAAAAGATATGTAGATTGATTTTCTTCTTTAAACCCTTTGGTGATTCTGCACTTGAAGTCCCTAGCCCAGAGAAAGAAATACTATATTTTTAATATTTTCAAATGAAAGGAATTTTAGAAATCATCTAGTCAAGTGTTTCTGAAATTTTTGACCATAACTCACTGTAAACAAAATCATACCCCAGTGTACTTATTTACACACAACCAAAATAAAGTTTCATGATGTAGCATTTACCTTTAGTATATGCGATGCCCTATGATATTTTCCCTTTTATTCTACTCTATCTTATTCTTAACAACGTTTGTCACAATACACGAAATTGTTTTCATAACCCGTTTAAGTATTGAGAGATATTTGAAGATCATTTTTTGCTAAACACTCTAATTTAATACATAAATAAACTAAGGCCCACAACAGTTAAGTAGCTTTTGTCCAAGGGTTACACAACTAGATGGTAATAGCATTCTATTCAGTGGTCAGATCTTATCAAAGTTTTGTCACCTGAGGGCTTCTCAGAGTTGATTATTCATCAGTATTACATCAGATACACATAAGATATGTAGATTATCAGGCACCTTCACCTGGAATTGCTAATTAAACTAGTTTTTCCAATATCTAATACTTGTATTCTTCTATTGTAATGTATATCTAAGCTAACACAGACTTACAAAACCTAAACCTCCAAGCAGACAATCAGAGTTTCTTCCAAGCTTTGTATTATAATTTCTCCCACTAGTTGATAACCTCTCTGCATGTTTTTCAAGTGTCTAGAGTTTACAGTAAATGTTACTAAAATAGCTACAATTTCTATTTGAAAGACATTTATTAAGGAGGAAAAAAACTATATATCATACATAAGTACTTTATGAATATTGTTCCTTCTAAGATCGCATACCTGAGAATGAAATAGATGAATCTGACCCTTCACTACAAACTTGGCCATTGATTTAGGCAGTTTTTGGCCTCTACTTTGACAAAAATGACATAGAATATATGTAACACATACACATTGATTGACTGGTTAATTGACTATAAATGTGCAGTACCCACCCCACCCCCACTTTGAAATGCAACTTGAATTCCTAATATTTCATTGGTTTCAAGAATGAAGTTATACAATAGATTTGTTTTCTGATTATTGTCCACCCGCTTTGTCAAAATTTATCTTAGACATTTATGAATATTAATCACAGAAATTTGGTATTTGATTTATATTTTAAACACTTATTCTTTCATTTAGACAATAATGTTTTATAGAAGTAAATACATTTTAGCACTAAAATGTTAGTTATGTAGGAAACTTAATGCTTGAAAGAATTAATTCCAAGCTTTACATTTTATCTTTTCTCCAAGAAGGGCAAGAGAATTTGCATATATTATCCAAGTCATTTTTCTTATGTCTTTCAAATAATCGTAGACTTATGGCTTATATAAAAATTACAAACATTTTAGTAAAGTCATTGCTTCTGACCGTCATTCTAACCTTAAACACACACACACACACACACACACACACACACACATTGTAACATACTATTGAAGTATTCAATCAATCAAAAATTGCATTTAGTATTAATTTTTTAAGTATTGAACAATGAATTTTACATGGTTCTCTACATTAAATATATAAGCTCATTTACCTTGATGAGATATCACCAAAATTAATGATGGATTATATCAATAACATAGTTAGCTCTTCTATTTATTGAACTGAGAGACAAATAGGATTTATCTTTAATTTTGCGGGGTTGAGAAGGATTCTAATTCTGAACCCCATGTCTAGCAGTGAAGGACAGAATAATAATCTGATAGCTAAGAATGTTTTCCTATGTACAATTGAAGCCTGAGTGGGAATTATAAATATCAATTGTTGCAATATACACGGCTGGCCTTAGTACTCTTCCTTAGAATTCTTGGCAAAACACTACCTTAAAAAAATATTCTACAGGAGTGCTAATGTCAAGTTTTCAAATCAATAATCCACAGTAGCAAAAGGAATTTTAAGGAAAGTCTTTTAGGAAAGTTTTCCTGCTTTTAGGCAACACCTCCTAAACATAAATCATTTCCCTACTCTATTTGTGTATGTATGTATGTATGTATTTATTTATTTAGAATATCCTTCATAACACTCAGAGGGAATTCTCTGCCTCTTGAGTATCTGTTCTCAGTATACCATGTATTTTTAATTTATTTTTGGCAAAAACAAAACTATTGCTTCTCAGAATTCAGAATTTAGTCATGTAGCTAACACTAGTAATCAGTAGCTCTAATTATTAATAACTTCACAGAAGAGTCAAGTTAGCTGGATGACTGCATTAATTTGTTAGTTGGATAGAAGACCTCTTAACCATTACCTACCATTGACAGTATCTAGCAAAAGGTCTGACACTTATTCAGCATTTAATTAGTATGGGTGGCATGACAGACCACATAAAAAAGTGCTTGAATGGATGAATGAATAAAATAAGTAGGATTTGTTCTTATGAGTCCATTTTGGTTGCTAGGTTTCATTCACTTTACCAGAGCTCTTTAGTGCTTCTTATATTTCTTGGTCTAGATCTTGTACTTGAGCCACCAGGTGGTCAGTGAGTCTAACACTAGTTTCTCTTATGTTCTCCTCCAGACCTGCCTTGTTAATAAATATGATTTTTTAAAAGGAAGATGGTACCTGATCATGCAGTTTTTAACCCATCTCATTAACAGCTTTAATGTGTTCTAGGTTTATTGGGATTGTGAAACTTTCCTAAAGAACATTGAACTCACATTTGCTATGTGGGATCCCATCAATTTCTAGGGAGTACAGTGAAACTTGTATTACACTTCTAAGACACCTCTAAGTTTGTAGAAGCTATTGAATATATTTCTTGCATAAATATAATTCAACCACATTCTCTAAAAGAACAAAATATTTTTAAAAAATGACTAGTCACTTCTCAGCACTTTCCACTATAAGGCAAATAATTTCATATTTAAACATTTCATTATATGACATATTTCTTATTCTGATTAAGAGAAGTCAAAAAGAGAAAAAATGGTGAAATGATGCAACTGAGGATTTATAGGAATAGCAGTTGAAGATGTGTTTTCTTCACGGACACTCCATTAAAGGGATTTACCCTCTGGCTTACTAAGTACGCAATGGTAACCGTTTTTTTGTTGTTTGTTTGTTTTTGCAGTACGCAGGCCTCTCACTGCTGTGGCCTCTCCCGTTGCGGAGCACAGGCTCCGGATGTGCAGGCTCAGCGGCCATGGATCACAGGCCCAGCCGCTCCGCGGCATGTGGGATCTTCCCGAACCGGGGCACGAACCCGTGTCCCCTGCATCGGCAGGCCGAGTCTCAACCGCTGCGCCACCAGGGAAGCCCATGGTAACCGTTTTTGAAGGCTGCCTTAAAAATTCAAATTTATTTGTGGCTTAAAAATCTACCTGGCACACAAACGGAAACATAATAATTATTAATATTTATTGAACACCCACTACATTGTAGTCACTGTACTAAGCGTTTTAAATATAATTGATTATTATCTTTAAATGTCAGCAACCCTGTGAGGCAGAGTTATTATTTTTTCCATTTTACACATGAGGACACTGAGCTTAGAAAATAAAGCAGCTGTCTCAGCTAGTAGTTGGCAGTTCTAGGATTTAAAACATTTCCCTCTGATTCCAAAGTCCATGTTGCTAATAATATTTCTACTCATTCATTTATTCAGCCATCAGAAGAAGATTTATTGAGATCCTATCACTGCCAAGACCTGAGCTAGATGCTAGGGCCAGAGAAGCAAACATGGAGATATGCCCATTCTCGTGGAGTGATGAATTATGCACTATGTCACTAATAGACATGTGTTAAATTATGTAAGTTAATGTGTTGAACCTTTCAATGGCATTCTTGTTTTAAACAGGTGCAACAATTTTCATGCATTTTTTTTCCAAATTATTTCCCAAGGTCTTTGGTCTCATGGAAAATGGGTTGAATTGGCATATTCAACCTCTCTTATCACTCTGGGAATTTTTAAAAAATGTTAGTAATTTGTCTTAGAGTAAATCAAATACATAAACATAAAACAAAACTGAATAACTGTTGGTGCTTTGAGCTGACACTTCCCCTGATTCCTTCACAATGCCTGGTTTTGATAGCATCAGTTAACTTTCAGTGGCTAGAAGCACTAGGAACATTTTAAACTGGGATTTCTCTGTATCACATTGCCCTGATGCTTTCGCTCTGATCACTGGATTGTGTTTATCCCTTCTACTTCATGTAACAGTATTAAATCATGGTTGCAACAATGATGAATTGATTTAATTTGCTTATTTGTAAATCCATGACTTACTACCAGCAAATCTCTCATCCTTAATCATTCACCCTGTTCCTCTGATTTTATCTCCTAAATACTTCAGAAATCCACTCTTTTCTTCCTGTCACTACTACTACTGCTCTGGTTCAGACACACATCTTCCTTAACCTGACTATTGCATAAGCCTCCTAACTGGTCTCCCTGTCTCTGTTGTTGCACTTCACACAGCACTGCCATCCCAGCCACTGTATTATCTAGAAGCAACTAGGATGAGTTAAAGTGCAAATTTATCATAGCATTTCCACTACACAATATTCCAACATCTATAATACTTTAATGCATTATAAAGAGACAGTGGTACTCCAAAATCATTACAAGCTTCTTTAACTGAGGACGAATATACCATTTATCTATGTAGTGTGACACTCAGTAATACCTAAATTATGGTGGTATTCAGCAAACAGTTGCTGAAGGGAACTGAGATAAATATGCATTAAAGTTGCAGAGAGAGGAAAATGACTCATTTATTTGGCTTATAATTGCTATCCTTTGTTCATTCCTTCCTTCTATCCTTGTCTCCCTCCCTAGGTTTCTTCCTCTTTCCTTCCTTCTTTACGTTCATTGTTAGAATATTTTTTAAGTGTCCACTATTCCAGGCTTTTTGTGTTTGGGATCCAACAAAACAAAAGTGTCTGCTTTGCTTGAGCTAAGTTTTATAGTAAAGACTTTAAAATAAGAATGAAAAATATAGTAAATTGATGATCTAATATATTATCAGATTTTAAGGCCTATGGGGAAAATTAAAAAAACAAAATTAGAGCAAGGTGGAGATAATCCAGAATGCCAGAGGGGGCAACTGGAACGGAGTGAAGTATTAAACAGAGCAGTCAGGGTGGATCTCATTGACAAGTTAAGATTTGAGCAAATAGGCGAAGGAAATGAAGGAATGAACCAAATAGATATCTAAGGAAAAATCATTTCAGACAGAGAAAATGAAACAAAGCAGGACCCTATGGTCCTCCCCCTACTCCATGTCCTCTGCCTGCCTTCTGTCTGTAGAAAAACTTTAGCCAAAGAATAAGTTTAATCAGAGAACTGAGAAAATGCAGAAGCAAAGGAAAATGGGCAAACGAGACCAAATAATAATAGTCATGAAACAAAGACAGGAGCCTTTAGTTCCTTCTCAAGGGCTATAGATAATATCCTGAGCCATATCCTGCGAACTGTCTTTGTCTTGTAGATACAGAAACCCCCATCAAGTGGAAGAAGTTAACTACATGATGACTAGACTGTAGCCATGACCTAAGCTGCCAAAATTCTGAGAACTAGACTCAAAGAAGTGAGAACAAACCACCTCTGGAAATGAAGACTAACTATAGTTAAAACAATCAAGATGACGCTGGTCAGACCACTGCATGACCAATTTCAAGACGACTGTCAGAGCTGACTGTGCTGTTTCTGTGTGTAGCCCCCTCCCTCCATCTATAAAAGCTCTTGCCCCCTGATTGTGCAGGGGGGGCGGGAGTCGGCCTTTGGACATGAGTCTACCCTCCCCACTCCCATCCCGGTTGCCAGCCTCCAAAATAAAGCAAACTTTCCTTTCCACCAATCTTGCCTCTTTTTTTGGCTTCTGAGTGGTGAGCAGCCGGAACCCGCTTTTGGTAACAAAAAGAACTGTAGCAAAGCCATCTCAAATGTGATGTCTCCCTTTATCTGATTCTTAGCTAAAGATACAAGTCTAATCTCTTCTGAAGGCTTTTTAAAAAACTAAATACTATTGCATTCTGAATATCTGATATATCCTATACTTCGTGGCTGTAAGATTTGTATTGTAGTTTTTATTCACTGTATAAGTTTCTGTTTCTAAGCAGCAGCACCGAGTACTTGAGGGAAGATTGTGCCGGGAGGTGGCTGTGTGTGGGAGGAGGGAGAGAAGCTATGAGCTACCCCATGGAAGCTGTTGGAGAGGCAGGTCAGAGTCACAGAAGGACCATGGAGCAGAGCACCGGATAAAATGCAGAGTGGCCAGAAGTGAGGCACAAGATGTTGATGTGGGAAAGGACAGTTTTAGTAGAGGAGGTAGATTTTAGGTAATACCGGTTGTGTAATATGAAGGTGGAAGTTCAGATGTGAGAAGAAGTAAGAAAGAGAAAACAGAGGCAAGAATTTTTTTTTAAAGTTAAATCAAGAAGTAATTAGATTTGCCAAATATTACTTTTTGTGAACAAAGTCTTAATTAAGGATTCATAAAACTAGTCAAATAGATGCAAATTGTGGGAACAATGAATAAGATCTCTTCACAGTCAGGGATATGCATTTATGTGCTTATGACATTTTAGAGACTTTTTTTATTCAGGAAAAGTCAAATAAAAAATGTCCTTTTTTTCTTTCCTACATACTCATTTTGCTCTTATAGTGAATAGTAGAGTGTTATTTTAATATCTTAAGGACACACAGAGCCTTTTCAGAAGAATTTGTAAGGATAAAGGTTTAAGGTATTATGAACATCATGAAGAGTATAGCCTCTTTTTCTTGCAATTTTACAAAACAAACACACACACACAGCAAAATCAAGCATTCAGAGAGTAAATTATAGAATTATAGAACTATGCTTGTTTTCTCCTTTACTGTTTATTTTTTCTTTTCTCCCCTTTTTATTTCTTTATATAGTTGGGTTACACAAGAAATCCTTTGAAAAAAGAGTTTTATTAGATTATACATTTGATTTGGGGTTATCTAGTTAGGGTTGAAAATGATGGTAGAACCAATAGTTTACCACATGGGCAAACCACCCCAACAAAACAAAGTGCAGGCAGGGACATTTTCAAGTTAAGAAAGAGAAGCCTTGTCCTTAGTGATTAGCTCACAGACATCAACTACAACAAGAGACAAACAAGGACAATAATACTTCCAGGGGACACACATATACAAGGGGATGTAGCTAATAAAAGAGGATAGCAAAGAGAGCTCAGAGAAGTAGATGAAGAGTTAGAAAAGAAAATGGTCTTAGAAAACTTGGGAAAGGACGATTTTTAAGACAATGTGGTCAATGTTTGTAAATATTACAATATGGTGAAATAGAATGTAAACTGAGATGAGGTCACATCTAACAGTTATTAGAAAGTCAAGACTGAGCACAAAATGATGGGAAAAGGAGGAAACAATTGAAGATGAGGCCATGAGTGCAGTGAGCACAATAAGCAAATAAATACCAGGATTTCAGGGGTTTAGCAATAAAAGAAAAGACAGAAAGGAAGGAATTATACAATTGGAGAGTGTTGTGAGCCAAAGAATTATCTATTAAAAATAAGAATTTTTTTTGATAGGGTTAAGGTAAGTGAAGGACATGCACTTTACATATTTTATCTCTTTTAATCTTCCTCCAGAGTAGTTATTAGTACTTTCAGTTTTCCAAAGAGGAAACGGAAACATTTATTATATGACCAAGATCACATAGCTAACACATCGCAGAAAGGATATTTAAATGCAATTTTGTTGGAACAAAAATATTATGGTCTTTATTGCAATGCTCATGGGCTAGGTAGCTGGAATTAGGATCAAGGGGCCAGTGGAAGGCTTAATGTTAGAGCTGAGTAATGATAAAGGAATGGAGAAGTAAGGGTATGTATTGATAAGTGTGTATGTATGTGTGTAATAAAAAAGGGAAGGATTTTTTTTCTTTCCTTTTTGGCTGTGCTGGGTCTTCTTTGCTGAGTGCAGGCTTTCTCTAGTTGGGGTGAGCAGGGGCTACTCTTCACTGTGGTTAGCGGGCTTCTCCCTGCGGTGGCTTCTCTTGCTGCAGAGCATGGGCTCTAGAGCACGTGGGCTTCAGTAGTTGTGGCTTGTGGGCTCTAAAGCATGGGCTCAGTAGTTGTGGCCCATGGGCTTAGTTGCCCCAGGGCATGTGGGATCTTCCCGGACCAGGGATCAAACCCACGTCCCCTGTATTGCCAGGCAGATTCTTAACCACTGTACCACCAGGGAAGTTAGGGAAGGAATTTATTAAGCTGAAATAGTGTTGAAATTTAGAGGATTTTAGACTTATAAAGCAGACATTATAGGGAATCAGGAATGCAGTTGGTTAAAGCTGAGCGAAATATTTGCTGAGCAATGTTGAGAGACTAGCCAGTGAAAAGTATCAGATATGCAGCAGTAGGAAGCCCAGGAAAAAATGTGTGAACGATTAATTCTTCATAGTCAACACATAGAGGGCACCAGGCTCATGTAGGGTGACATCTGGCTCTCATCACAATGCTCTAGAAGAGAGAAAAATTGAGCCAAGGAGAAATCAATGTGGTTATTGGTGTAACAGTAATAATCTCTCTCTGCCCCAGAAAACTTGTGTCTACTTTCAAAATAAGAGGGATAAATATAGATATTAGAAACATCATAAAACATCTGTATGCTTTTGCTTTTTCTATTTGTAAATCAAGTTTGGAAATAAAATTATCATTGTGGTGACAAGAATCTGAGTTTGGGAGCAGCTATTTCCAGGAGTTATCTGAGGAAGCCAGGCATCCAGTATGTAGAGACCAGGGTGCATGGAAAATTCTCCCGTCATCTGTGAGGAGGAGAAAAACATTGACTCCGTGGAAAATCTAGCTTGAGTGCAGCTCTTTTGCTTGAAGAAGGAGTCTTGATAGTTCACTCTTGAGTGAGCAATAGGGTTCTTTTTAGACAGGCCTCATCCTTGCATCACAGAAAACAATTGTGTTTGGTTGACATAGCACTGGCAATTTAGAGGCTGCACATAAAAGATACACACACTTAAAATATAAGAATAAAGGATGCTAGTGAGAATATCATTGAAATGACTAGCAGACCTTCTAGGTTAAATTGGAAGGAAAATGAAGTCAGATGGATTTTTATAATAGTTAAAAACAGGAAATTAAAGTGCTATTTTGGTAATGTTAAGCTGAACACCAACTTTAGTAGGAGGAGTACGGGGACTTTGAAAGAGTAGTTATTTAGAATCAGTCAGAGGAATATCAGATTTTGAGATATGAAAGATGTTACATCTTCAGATAGTGAGATAGTTTAGGATGTTATCCTAAGAATAGATTGCTTGAGTAGAAAAGAGCAGAAGTGGGTGAAAAGAAAAGGTTAAGGAAACCCATACTTTCAAAGGTGGTGCCTTTGCGTACCTCTTAGTGTTGCCAATCATTAAAACGAAGGGTTGGGTCTTCCCTGGTGGCGCAGGGGGTGAGAGTCCACCTGCCGATGCAGGAGACACGGGTTCGTGCCCCGGTCCGGGAAGATCCCACATGTCGCGGAGCAGCTAGGCCCGTGAGCCATGGCCGCTGAGCCTGCACGTCCGGAGCCTGTGTTCCGCAATGGGAGAGGCCACAACAGTGAGAGGCCCGCATACCGCAAAAAGAAAAAAA
The DNA here is from genome assembly GCF_008692025.1 of Phocoena sinus. NCBI lineage: Eukaryota > Metazoa > Chordata > Mammalia > Artiodactyla > Phocoenidae > Phocoena > Phocoena sinus. The sequence goes on along the minus strand of NC_045767.1, from coordinate 55,390,903 downwards.
AACAAAACAAAAAAACAAAACTGAAGGGTTGAAGTTAACCTATGATCCAGGTACCAAAGGGTATGAAGGAAAAGTGGTGAGGATGGGATGGAATCAGTATTATTAGGGGATGTAATCTTCAAAAGGTTTTTGCAAGAAGCAGTCTAAAAGTAAAAAGGAAGTATCCAGAAAAAAATTGCTAACCCAATAACAAGACCCTATACTATAAGGAGATGAGAAATAAGGATATGAAAACCAATAAGCCCCCATCTGAGAGCGTTCTATTAAACCTCTTTTCTATACATCCTGTCAATAATGGTTATCCTTTAAATTATCTGGTCACTACTTCCAACTTGAACTTAAAACTAGTTAAAAGAATTAGTTAAAAAAACTTCTATATATATATATATTTCTTTTTTCTTTTTTTTTTTTTTTTTTTTTTTTTGCAGTACGCGGGCCTCTCACTGTTGTGGCCTCTCCCATTGCAGAGCACAGGCTCCGGACGCGCAGGCTCAGCGGCCGTGGCTCACGGGCCCAGCCGCTCCGCGGTATGTGGGACCTTCCCGGACCGGGGCCTGAACCCGTGTCCCCTGCATCGGCAGGCGGACTCTCAACCATTGCGCCACCAGGGAAGCCCTACTTCTGTATTTTTATTCTATTTTATCCCAGTCTAGTTTACCCTATTATTTTCACCCATCTTAGTCTATCCTATCTATCCTATCTTAAACTATTCCATCTATCTCATTGTCTATTGAAGAGACAGTTGAGGTGACAGAGGTTGGAGAATCTGTGTCAAGATCAACCCAATGGACATCATAAACCATAGAGTGAAAAAAAAGAATTCCTCTTGCCTGCTTGCTCTGAAAATAAAGCACATCTTTCTAACGGCAGTCAGTGCAACCCCTGAGACAATATTTTTTAATTTATAAATACATTCACAATAATCCTCTAGATCATGCAAATGATAACTTCGTTTGTTAAGTTTTGCCAAAATATCATTACAATGTCTAAAAATGCCTATAAAGATGCACATTAAAAATGTAACCACTCAACAGATTTAAATTAATTAAAATTTGTAAAATATAAACTTAAAACACTCTCAAAAATATATGGCATCTTAACTTCCTAAGTTAAGATTGTCAAGAAAGTTTGATTCAATTAACCAATTATCAAACAGATAAGCAAACATGTACTTCTTACTCTAAATCAGAATTTGGCCTGACACCCTTAAACTTGCAAGATAGCACTCACAACAAATTCTCTAATGATAGCAGACTTTTGATAATAATTTTCACTATAGTTTTCTGCTTTCTACCTGGTATGCTTTTAGAATGAGTCACACATCCCAAAATTCTTTAAAACCATTTTAAGTCCCATGTCCCCTTGTCATCACTTGTAGTATTCACACAAATATATTTTCTTATTCTGAAATTTAAAATATATATGCATATAATGAAAATTCCTTCTTTGGTATGATTGTTTGTTGGTTTTTAAAATTAAATATTTGGAAAAGAAATGATCTAGGCATAGTATAGTGGAAAAACTCTAATCTTGGGTTCCAGTTTGCTGGGTTTGAATTCTATTGTTCACCATTAAAAGCATTTAATTGTTGGGTACTTCATTCCTTCACTTTAAAAATGATAATGAGGGAATTCCCTGGCAGCCCTGTGGTTAAGGCTCTGGGCTTTCACTGTCCTGGGCCTGGGTTCAACCCCTGGTCGGGGAACTAAGATCCCACAAGTCGCACAGCCAACATTTTTTAAAATGATATTGAGACTGGCAAAAATATTTCAAGGTAGTCCGAATGCAAAATAACTTTTTAAGGAAAGTAATCAAGAATGCTAGACACATTATGTGGACTTGATATTAGTTTAAAAAACAAATTAAAAAATAAAGATTCAGAAGTTGATTTTAAGTACATTTCTAAGTTGGTATTTTGGTGCTTCTTATCGAAGTATTTCAAAAGCCACATGGATTTTAGGGAACTATCTTCTTTCCATATTGAGAAACTACGAAAGGCAGGACACCCTCTTAGGACTTGAAAAGAGATATAAAGGTGAGTCAGACACGTTCTGGGGCCATAAAAACCAGAAAAGAGACAAGATAAAAGAGATAATTATCAGCATAAGTTTGTCACTATTTATAATGGGAACATTTCCATAAAAGAGATGAAGTTCAGATTTCTTAAAATCCCTCTGTGATATTTGCTTTCCCAGCACAATGTTTAAACCGTGACAATGACTCTGTTACCCAGAGACACAGAGCCAAAAAGGTCATAGTGCTCTGATAAACTCCTCAGAGAAAACAGCACGTATGTCCGAGATTTCAATTCTCTTGAAATCAATAAACTTCCAAATGTCTCTGGGAAGCCATGGTTCTTGTGAGGCGGGTTGTTCTTTCCAGATCTACGGGTGCCTTACCTTGGGTGCTTCAGCACTTAGTGGGTTTAGTAACTGTTACAAGAACTGATTCCCCTAAGGAAATGGGTCCTTATCTTTTCAGTCCAGCCAGCTGAGGGATGGTGAAGAGAGAAGAGAGAAAGTGAAGGAATTTGGTAGTAAAGCACAGAGAAGAGCAGACTGACATGGTATATAAATGGGATTTGATTGGCCTCCTGCCTCTCTTCTCTTTCCTAGTCTGTGATCATATCTTAATATTTTACAGTCCCATTTATTCTTCTTTTTTTTCTCCCCCGTAATTGGAAAATATTATAAGCCTGGCTAAAATCCGACAAGATTGCAAAAGCAGCAAGATAATCTACACAACAAAAGCTCCCTTCAGACACATTAGAAGCTAGGCAGAAATTGGTTAATACTTTTCCAGTGGCTGTTTTGCTCAATGCTGCTTTGCTCAATATTGTGGACTCTTCCCTGGGAGGTCATAACACTTACTGTAAGTACATTTGCGCTGCATGAAATCACAGTCAACTGAGCTAGCTATAAATCAATTAATATTTTGCATGAGCTGTGCCTTATTTCAAATATAAAATCAGCAAAGTCCACATGTTTAAACAGTGCATTTAAAATATCTTACTAACACTATTTTCAGAACAAACTTTCCGATTTAGGAATGTGCTGCACTGAGCTACAAAGAAAAACATTTTTCTTCCAAAGAATTGAATTTATTTAGACTTCCATAAAGTGAAAATAATTGGTATATGTTAAAATTTTCTTTTTCCTTTTTGTCTTGTTCAACAAAGTTTAATTTAAAATAATTAAACACTATTTGCTTAAGTTTGATGCCCCCCCAATTTCATATAATTTCTGAAAAAAGTAATTATGTTTAATCTCTAATGTGTTCCATAAATATACTCTCTTACACACACATGTTTCTCCTTAGTGTAACATCTGTTTTTCCATCAGGAGATATACTAAAGAGTTGACTCAGGCACCACGATGCTTTCTTTAATCCCACCAAAAAATTGGTTTTATGTTTACAAAGCAGAAAACAAAAGTTTGAGGTGATTTAAAAATTTAAAGGAAGACCCATCTTTGCACTTTTTCCCTAAATGTCTGGATATTTTATCAATTAGTAACTGAATCAATAAATAGCAGTTAAAAGCAGATACTCTGGAGTCAAACTGCCTAGGTTTATATTCTGTTTTCTCCATTTATTTCCTGTGTGATGTTGTAAAGTTTGCTTAATTTCTGTCTAGTTAATTCACTTGTAGAAAGTGGATGATAATACTATGAAACTAAATGAATACACATATATGCACTTAGCAGTTAAAATTCTCCTTTGTAATATAAACTAGATAGATGATAGATAGATAGATAGATGTAAGTGCAATGAATATGTTAGCCATAATTCCTAAATTCATTGGCACAGTATGTGTCCTATCAAGCCTAGACACTCTTTAAAACAAAATAATATTGTCTACAGGTCAAACCTGTTGCCATAATTCTTAGAAGAAAGTTACTTGCACACCCACACATGACAAACATTAATCCTTTTAATCATAAAACAGTGCTACAAGTACACACATCATGAAGGATCTAAAACCAATATTCACAGTTCTTGGTGCACAGAAGACACACAGGAAATGTCCCCTGACTTGAAGTGAAAAAAGGAGCAAAACAGATCTCTGGGGCTTCCCTGATGGCGCAGTGGTTGAGAGTCTGCCTGCCGATGCAGGGGACACGGGTTCGTGCCCCGGTCCGGGAAGATCCCACATGCCGCGGAGCGGCTGGGCCCGTGAGCCATGGCTGCTGAGCCTGCGCGTCCAGAGCCTGTGCTCCGCAACGGGAGAAGTCACAGCGGTGAGAGGCCCGCATACCACACACACACAAAAAAAGAGAGATCTCTGTCATTTAGACTGACATTTTTCATGTTGATTATTGTCATGTGTAAGATAGTCACCAAGGTTAAGCCAGGACCCAAGAATACAAAAATGAATTAAAAAATGTGAATGTCTGTGCTTTCATGTTACAAAGCATTACATTAGTAGTAATAGAAGTTTTATTTATAGGACAAGATTGAAATGAGCATAAGTGAAAAAATCTGGAATAGTTTAGCAGATGAGATTTTACAGTTGGATTTTGGATAGGCAGGGCATTTTGAGCTTGCAAAATGGGTACTAAAATGAGAATGAACAGCATTTGAAATGATATGAGAAGACTGCTTGAGTCTGAGGGAGGAGTTGAAAATAATTCTACAGGCATAGCATTTGGATACCTGACACCAAGCAGGAGGATAGTGTTTTAGAGAGATCAGTAAAGACCATACTGTGTACAAATGGCCTCCACAACATGCGTAGGAATTGGTATTTTATTTTCTAGTATTTTGGAGCTCCTGTTAATATTAAATAGAAGAATTATATAATCAGATTTTCATTACAGAAAGATCACTTTAATAGCAGTGTTGTAGGCATATTCCAAGGAAGAAAAGATTAAAATTTTGAGGAAATTATTTCAGTGATACACCTTGAGTATAAATGGACATAGAATTAAAAGAATAAACTGACATGAGATAAGTTAAACACCTATAAAACCCTGAAATATTTGAGATGAATTGGGAAAGGAGAATAACTGTCATGGTGAATGCCCCCAGGGATGTGCTGATAAACTGGCTCCCTGATAAAAAAGAAAAATAAAAAATAAAAATAGTAAGTGTTGAAATTGTACGATTTGCCAATTTCCATGGTATAAATATTCCCATTAAGGCGAACTTCAACATATCAGCATGATGTCACCGATTTGGAATTGGGAGAAATATGCACCATTGATTCTCACAAGTCAGGAGAGAGGTGGTGCCAGCACACTGCTCCCCAGGGTCCCTGGCTTGCATAACCAGTTTGATTAGGATGTCATTTAAAGTGGAGGCAATTGAGAAGGCACCATTTTTGAGACAGAGGTGAGTTGTGAATTTAGTTTGAAATATATTGAGTATAATTTGATTCTGAGACATCCAGATCTAGATGTCCATGCTAGTGGTGATTGAGTGGATGAAATTGGTGGGGAGCAGCCAGCCCTGACTATTATTATAAAACCTTGGTGAAAATTGGTAAAGCACCTGACTTAAGACAGTATTTGTAGGGAATGCAGTGGAAAGAACATATTCAAATGATACAAATGACACATCAGAATTGATTTACAGAAGAGAAAGGAAGCCAAGGATGTTTTCAGATTTATTTCCTGGGTGGTTTTTTTTCTGATGATGCCATAACCAAGGTATACACATCACAGATAGATAGATCTGTAGGTCTGGGTATTAAAAAAAATAATAAATTAAGTTTTAGATACATTTCATTTTAAGTACCTGTAAGGTTGCATAGAGCCTATAGAGAGCTGTACTCAGCTAAACTTAAAAGAGTGGATGAGATATCAATAAATAGAGACCAAGAGAAAAAATACTACTAATGGTGAGAAAAGAGCAGCACACACTATGGAAAATGGAAACACAGGATACAAATAATTTGTATTAATCATGTGAGAAAATAGTAAAAGATGAGACCGGAGATGTTGTTCTTTCACAGATTGGGGATGGACTCAAATGCAAAACGAAAGGAGATGAGAGAAAGGCAGTGGAGATATTGGAGAAAAGGAATATGATCAAAGAACTTTATGAAGAAATTGTAATTTAAGAGATGACTTAGAATAGGAGGGATCAAAACAGATAGTCCTAAGGGGACACTTGCAGTACTTTGGACTTGAGTAAATGGGAATTGGAAATATGATGAAGCTCATGACATCTGAAAAGAAAGGAATATTTAAGAATACCATTTTCCTTTTATAGAGTAAATAACATTTTCTCATCCCCTAACCAGATGTTCAAAAACTGAAATAGTAAGCAGCAGAGGCATTAACATTTAAAAATTAACTGTAAAGCTTAAAATTTTAGAAAAAGAACAATGAATAAAGTCAAAGAATATCAAACCTATCAGAGAAAATGCAAACAATACACTCAGAAGTCAGAAGGTTTGGGCTGCAAATGAGGTGGGATAGTAAACTTAATGGAGCCGATATAAATGGAGCTGGTTAAGGAGAGAATACTAACTGTGGTATCGCAACTAGCTGCTTTGCCTTGAAATGTCGTGTCTCTTTCCTCATGCTGGAGGCATACTTGACATTTTATTTTGCCATTCAAAATATAAAAATAAAAGTAGATCAACTCGGACATACTGATGTGTTCCCTTCTAGATTGCATGCCTTTCAGAAAGGATAGCTACAATTGATTACTTAGAATAAATATAGTTTTTAAAAGTTTGTTACAAAATATTAAATATCATTACTAAGTGTTTTATTTCCAAGTATTTATTTTGTTTCATCATTATTACATGACTTCTATGGACACATTGAGTTTTATTGTCATTTTCAGCTATATTTTTTATACTTTGGGAGAGGGTTGTTTTTTCCCCATCCTTTGCTTCCTACTTTTGATAATATTCTATAATCATGGTATAAAAAAAGTTAAGTAGCCAATACTTCCTTCTCTGGTTCTCTTAGCCATTAATTATCTCTTCTTTCTGAGAAACCATTTAGTAATCCTTACTAAAAGAATTTTTTTCGCAATTAATATTGGATATACTGGTAAGGAAACATTTACTAATACCTAGATTACTTTGATAATCTTAATTCTATAAGATAAGCATTTATGGATTTTTTCTTAACTATGATAACACTTATCATTGTAACTTAGTTCTATAGGCCAGATCTGAGGCCTGATATTATCATTGTGCTTTCATATTATATACTCAGTGTTTTGTGCAGAATAATGCTTCTTAAATGCATGTTGAAATACACTGCAAGCATTTCACATGCTCCCTTTTTTTTCTTTACATCTCTCAGAAAATCTTTATGTTTTACACAGAGTGGGTTTCACATACGTTTTTGTAATTTCCTCATTCAACTCCAATTTAAACGTGTCTCGGTTCATATCTTTTTCCAGCTGCCACTCTAGTTGGCTCGTGCTTCTTTCCTGACTCTATTTTAGCCCCTCCTAACCAACCACAGTTCTCATTAGCCTCTTTACTGAAGATGAAAGAGAAAGGAGACATTATTTAGGTCAATCATTTCTCTTTTCCTTGAAGCTATTATTTGAAACAAGCAAGCAAGCAAGCAAGCAAAAAAAATATTTAGAGAAATTGTGCACATACGTATGGATTTCAATTACCCATGTTAACCCTGTTAACATTTACTTGGATAGCTGAAAATTGCTGGCATCAGAAATATTATTATTAGATCTCATTAACAATCTAAAGTAACCTAAAATTCATGCAACTCCTACCAAGGAATAATATTGTTATGCAAATATTAAATGTCCTAAGTTGCAAAGAAAGGATAATTGAACTAGGACTATAAATAAATTATGGCAGATATTAAAACAGAAAAAAATTTTAAACTCATATTTTGGAATCAAACACATTTTTAAAATGTACTAACATGAAATTTATCTCTTACATTTCCATTTCCTGCCCATTTCATGTCCATCTTACCTCTAACTGAAAATTTGTAATTTAAATAATATTTGACTTAGGTTTGTAGACTTTGAACAAATTTCTCTGGGTTGACATTAAATATTTACATATATATTTTAGTCAAGAAGCAGGTGTGAAATTCTGAATGAATTAGTAATAAGTTGTTAATAGAGATATTCCCTAGGTATGTGAAATACCAGCTGACTTGCATTTATACTGTGCATATTTCTCAAGGGAAAAAAATCATATCCTGTCACAGAGGATGAAGAATTTGAGAAGTTGTCAGCGATACACACCAGAACTGATGGCAGTTGTTAATGTGTGATTTTTTTTACAAACTGGAAGCATCTAAGATATAATCTTAGAACCATTATTGATTGAAAAAGTATTATTTCTTACTGGTTATAAAAATCAGCAGGTCTATACTTCTTTAAAGTTTATAAAAAGTTCTCATGAACTCTAGTTCGTTTTCACTTCTAATCTGTAAGTCATAGGAAAGTCTGTTGAAACTGCTTTTTTTAAGTAGTATTAATCAGTATTCCCACTTGATTGAAAAAATACAGAAACTCAAGATTTTTTGATTAAGTCACATTTAATAGGATTTACTACAGATATTCTAGCCCTAAATCCTCAAACTTTCTATCTGGATGAGATAGATGCAAAAGACCATTTCCAACTTGTTTACATTAGACTTTCAAATGCAATCTATAGAGAAATGGATGGGAGTCTAAATCTAAAATAATAGCAAATAAGAGAATGTTTGCTTCTAGTTAGAACTTAAAACATTGTTAGAGACTATAGTTTTCACACTCACAACAAAAAACAACCACATGAGCTAAAAAATAATATATTTTAAGTTCACCAGAAAGCTGAAGATTCAAGGAAACCTAACTGAACTAAATTTCAGAGAAATGCAAGCCATTTATAGAAAAAGGAGACTGAGCTGTTTTTATCCTTGGAAAAATGATAGGGTGGCTAGAAAATAATGAACATGTCAAAGACCGGAATAAGAAAAAGTGAAACTAAGAGTTAATAAATCATTAATGTCTGGATATACACTTGGATGGCAGAATAGAATTCCAAGATATCCCAGGCACAGGATAAATTTCACCCACTCTTTGTTTTTTGTTTTCCCATGGATCTACTTTAGATACCTAAGTGCAATATACCAAAAGCAGGAAAGAAAAAGCTGAAATACAAAACAACTTGGTCTCTCAGGAACCAAAGACTGAGAGGGCAGTGGGCAGGAGAATTGAAAGAAATCTGAGAGATTGCTGGCTTTCACCTGCAGAAGGCTGAAGGTTGGACATGAGAAGTAAGAAACATATTCTCTGGCACTGCAGAGAGTAAGGTACCCATATTCTGAATGCTGGAGGAAGGTCAGAAGCATAGAAAGAAATTTCCTGAGCTGTAGAAAAATTTAGGCAAATCTAAAGAGCAAACAGAACCTTACAGCAATTCTAAAACTGGGTGGCTAGACTGTTTAGCAGAGAGAGAGCTTCTACAGAAAAATTATACAACACTCAAATAACCAAGTAAATGTAATCCATATTCAAAAGAAGAAACAGTTAATAAAGACAAAAGCTGAAAGATTTGGTACTAGTATGATGAAGTTGTTCTAATGTGATCCTTTCTATTTTCTTAGAGTGATAGGGAGAAGCATTAATACTTTGATAAGAGGAGAGATATGGTTCTTTTTGGGAATGGTTGAGTAGGGTTTTTAGGTAATAATGGAGACCTAGTAGTGATTTATCCTGAAATGTGTATTTTTTCCAGCTATATTCTATTGCTAGGTGTGATGGGGGTCTTGGTTATGTTAGACTAGTATAATGGAGAATGACAAAGGAGAAAGGGAGCTGAAAATATGTGCAAGAGGATATTTACAGTGATGGACTCTGAAATATGTCATGTGGGGAGGCATGCAATAATTTCACTGAACCCACAAGCAGTGAAAAATTGATAAAGTCATGGATGAAATTCCTACAAGGAGGTCAGGGAGGTGGGACAATGGGTAAAATTAAGACAGATACAAAGCCATATGGGATTAAAATAGGTGTAGAGAGGGTTATTTATAAAGTCTACTTATGACTCATGGCCTTGACTAAGATAAATTAGGATGGAAGGTACATGAGGTTAGTTTTGATTGTTTTCTAAAAGTAACTGGTGATCAGTTTCTCCTCTTCCTCTACCTAGTCCCCCTGCTATATATCCTTCTCCTGCTCATGTTTTGTCTCTTAGGCAACCCCTGGTGAAAAGATGCTAAGTGATATTTAGGCCTTCAGAAGTATAGTCTTACCACACATACACTAGGCAAATTTTAAAAATCGAACTTTTTGAAATTTTGAAGTTTCTTGAGATTTTCCATTTCAATGATTTTTCTTCTAGAGAGTAGGCAACATGGAGTTGTTATTTCAACCTATGCTTGCTTTTATCAAATCATGTTGATGGATGCCTTGTTTGTTCAACCAGGTGCTGTAAGCATCCACACTTCCATGCTCACCTGATGTATTTGGAAATGTGAAAGAGTATTTTAGTTGTTAAAATAAATGAAATGTATGACCTGTATACAGTGCCTAGGGCTCGTGGATATTAAATACCTTACAAAACACAATTTTCCTTCCTAAAATGTCAAGAACTATACCAGTGAGAAACACTGCTGTAAGGGAAGCAGAATATTACACTCCTATCATTTCTTCCTTTGTCCTGAAACATTGTTGTGTAAACAGACACAGGTAAACTCTAATGTTACATAATGATTTTCTAAAATTTTATTAAACACAGTACCTTTTTACCTTACTTACAGTATCACTAAGATAAAATTTTGTGTTGATATTGGTATTTTATTTTATAAAAGGAATCATATGCAAATATCCAATGGACTGACTTTGCTTGAACCTGTTCCAAGATAAGTTTTTTTTGAGAGTTTGCTTTTTATTGTTATTATTATTGTTTTACAATAAAAGCAAATAGCTATGCTCTCAGCAAAACAAATTTAAAAAGAAAAAAATCACAGAAGTTTACTGATAGTATTTCAAGACAAGGCTTTTGAAATTTATTGAAATAAATTATCTCAGCCTAAACAGTTACTCATCACTCTATTTTCAATTAATTCTCAACATTCTAAAAACTTTGTTATGTAAAATACATATAACTTTGCTAATAATTTTAGATAATACTGGATTCTTCCTGAAAGGACTACCATAAAACTATGCTTTCAAACATTAAAAAAAAAAAAAAATCCAGTAGGACCTAAAACTGAACTATGTAACCTATGATTGCATGTTTCAAATCCTTCAAGTAAAATGTATCAAGCATTTGAAAAAGTTCAGACCTGGGTCTGCTCCAAGGCAGGTAGACTAACATCTTACTTTTTTTACGTTTAATTAAACCAACAGGAACACAGTTATGAAAATGAAGGGCTCCAGGGAAGAAAGATACAAAAGATATCTTTCATTTCTTCAGTAAAACCCTCCGAAATTTACTCTTCTATCTTGTAAGGCCCATATTTTCTCCAAGGACCAAACTCACAACTTTTGGCATTGCCTAATTTACTTTACCAAGGAATTAAGACCATGAACAAAAGCTTGCTGTGAACTGCTGTTCTTAGTACGGAGGCATTCAAAATGTCACAGAGGCCAGACCTATGGACTCCTGGACCCCTGGGCCAGCAGGGCATCTTGGAAAAAAGAGTGCTTGGTTTGATACCTGGAGTAGAGGACGGGAAAGTCCAGGGATGTAGTGGGAGGAGGTGGACTAATTTTCTGAGGCCCCTATCCAAATCTAGCTTTGTTTCCATTAATGCTGGTGCTCCCAGATCTCACGAGTATACCCTGTTTGTTTGTCCTCTCCTCTTTGCATTTCATTGTCCCCACCCTTAGCCCCTCCCCAGACACGGGGAAGGTCAGTACTTAAAAATAAGTTTTTAATGGAATTTCAGCTACTTCTTTATGTTTAAATTATCTACTGTCCCTTTATACCCACTAGAAATGTAAATGTCTTTGTAAAGATTTTTTCCAACTTTTTCTGTCAGAGTTTATCACTTCCTCTTTAGTGTACCTATAAAATTTTGTACTAAATTCTGTTACATGAGTGGCATTTGTATTGCAGTGTTTTCAATGTATATATCTCACACAGGATTTTGAGTTCCTAAAAAAAAAGATGCAGTTTATCCTATTCATTTTTGAATCTCTTGTATCTGTTTCATTGCCTGGAGCTCAGAAGATGCTCCATAAATATTTGCTGAATTAATCTATTTGTTAAGCAAAGAACACTTGCAGTAAAATGACTGCCCAAGAGTTTTTGATAAATGGCATATTTTTTCTGCAAATATTGAAGCAAGATTAGGTTTCTTTAGCATATTAAACACATATATTAACCAAACACAAACAGTCTAACTTCCAAGTTTTTTCTCTCCTCTTAGCACTGAGACCTGTCTAAAAACAAATTAAATTATTTCCATCATTTTAAAAATGAAGGGATAAAAGATTTGCACATTTAAAAGGGTATTTTTGTTTCAGCAGTGAATTTAATGATCACCTATTAAATGTAAGATTCTTAACTAATGAAACCAGATCTATCTGTAAAGAAATTTTTGAATTAGTTGTTTTATATTCATTGTTCTTTCTGACCTATGTACCGTTGTACCTCTTCCCTATTTCTTCGTATTGCTGTTCAGAATTCTCTGAACCTGAACTATTGCCTTGGATAACAGTTAGAAATTACCAGGTAATTTTTTGATAAGATTGTACAGAGCCTCAGAATTCTTTTGTTGTTGTAGATTTTTGGCTGCATTGGGTCTCCGTTGCTGCGCGCGGGCTTTCTCTAGTTGGGACGAGCGGGGGCTGTTCTTTGCAGTGCGCGGGCTTCTCATTGCAGTGGCTTCTCTTTGTCGCAGAGCACAGGCTCCAGGCACATGGGTTTCAGTAGTTGTGGCACGCAGGCTCAGTAGTTGTGGCGCACGGGCCTAGAGGCTCCGCGGCATGTAGGATCTTCCCAGACCAGGGCTCGAACCTGTGTTCCCTGCACCGGCACGTGGATTCTCAACCACTGCACCACCAGGGAAGCCCCTGGAGCCTCAGAATTCTTAACTGCCCTAAACCCCAATCGAAATTTGCCTGACTTTTATTTCATTGCTTAGTATTCCATTCTTCTTAGGAATTAGCAAAATATGGTTCAAGAACAAGGGAAAATGGCAGAAAATATCTTGATCCATATGTCCATATTAAACATCAAGTGGGAACTCAGTATATTCCTATTAGTTGATTGGATTTTTCTACCTATTAGAAAATAATATGGATTTTCAATGATTTTTTTCATTGATTTGATTAATTATACCATTTCAGCAAAAATTTGAAAAGAGGTTTTTCTTGGCCTTTTCAACCTACCCCCTCAACAGAGATATCTCATTAAGGTAGCTATGAATTGTTACTGCATTCCTTGGAAACATTTTTGTATAGCCTACTTGGAGTGCCAGTGATGCTAGCTTCTGGACTATAAATTTAGAAGATGTAGGACCTTAACCCATTTCTCACATGTTATGCTAGGGCCAGAGACTAAGTTCTTTCTTAGGACTTTATGTATGGGATACATCTCTAACAGATATTTGACAGTATCACTCCATGATCTTATTAGCACAAAGCTAATTATTTTTCTTTTCATTAATGTCCCTGTTTCTGTGTGAGGACAATACTGAAATCATATAACATCCTAATGGATTGAAATGTATTCTTAACTGAATATACTCATATAGCTTAAAAGATAGAAATAGTTTCCCCTGTCCCATTAAAATTCAGGACATTACCACATTTCAGACACAGTCACTCTAGATTTTGTTCCTTTGGGTTTTTATCTTTTAAAAGTTTTTTTTTCAAATTTACATCAGGAAGGATACTAAATGAAAAACTCAACAGAACAAAGAGAATTATCACTCACATTAAGGTAGAAAAAAAATAGTATCATTGACGTCTAACTCTAAAGACAATATAATTGGAGAGTCTACCTCATAAGAATTTGTATAATAATGTATTTGTAAAAAAATTTATAACTTTTAAAGGTGCCTCACTCTATTTCTGCTTATGGGACTTTAACACCTACTGCTACATTGTTTTTGTTAAAAGCATTCAAATAATTAAAAAGACAAGAAACACTGTAAAGACATTTTGCCATAAAAATCAAAAGTCTTTGTTGGTATTTCCACTTTTCCACTTCCTAGCTAAATTTGGATAAGTCACTTACACTCCCTAGTTTTGTCTCCGTATGTATTTGGGTGATAATTACTTTAAAAAGTTGTTTTTGAAGAATGAGTGGAAAGAATTCCTGGGTGCCCTATTGGAATTCACCCAATATTAGATTATTTGGGTAGTTTTTTTGAAAATTATCATTGAATTATAAGGGACCTGAAAACAATATAGGCAGTAAAGAAATTCTCAGAAATCCTCGACTATGCTCTTAACTATTATTGGGACAATGCTATATCAGAATATCTATCTATCTAATCTATCATCTATCTATTCTCCATAGCCTAAGTTCCTTACACCCTCCAATATTATGGAAAAACCATTTATTATTTTTATTATTTTTAAAATTATAGCTCTGAGATTCTACAAGTGCCTTTGAACATATGACAAATTTTTGACTTGTGTGCACTACAAGCCTGACTATTGCTTTTGAACCTAAAGAAGAAAGTAATTTCTTCCATGGCACCTTGCAAATCTAAAAGCCCGTGGTAAAAGATAAGTTCAGAAGAAATAGCCGAGAGAAGAAAAGAACAATGACAATGACTAAGATATGTATTCTAAGACATTGAGTAGATTCCCTCCTTTCATAAATGAAGAAATTCCTTCACTAGCTACAAAAGAAGGCAAAATTATTTTCACACCTTACCTTTGTTCCCCTTAAATAATTGTAGATATCATTATATTATTGGGGCCATTTCCTTTGTCTAACTTCAAGGATGACCTTGGCCTTGTGGTCATTGTTCTCTGATATATGAAGTCTTTGGAAGTAACAGCAGTTGATTGCAACATAGCTCATGAAGTCTCCAACGAGGGAAGAAACAAATAATATCAACTCCTTCACTGTCCTCCAGATAGTACCTCTTATGGAGCTCAGGTTATCAAGCACAAAGGTTTTTAAATAGCTTAAGATAATGGAAAAATAATTACTTAGAAAAGTGCTAAGCATGTTATTATCATCCTTTTCCATGGTTCTTAGGTTTCTATTTTCAGCCAATTCTTTTCTTTTTCTTAGAATGAAAAACTAACAGAGTCAGCATATATTTATTTTCTCTCCATGACTTAAACATTGTTGGGCAATGTTTACAATTTATTAAACTCACTCACTGTTAAATTTGCAGCAGAGTAGTAGAAATAATGGAGACAATTTTAAGGCTTAATTTATAAGGAACTTATCAGAAAGTGAAATTTCTAACCTGGTTATGAGAGATAATAACGACATGTACAGAAGTAGCACTATATTTTCTACTAGAAAAAAATGTAAACATCTCAAAGAAGAAGTTTTTCTTAATGTCATTTAAGATGATTTATATTTTCAGAAATATTTAAATAAAACTGGGCAAGATTTTTACATCCGTACTTCCCTTTCTCTCGCCCCCTCACACACATACACATGCATGAGGCTTTTGGTTCTGCAATTGATTTTTAATGAGGCAAATCCCTGAAATTTAAAGTAGAAATCCTTAAGGCTCTCTTTTTCTAGTAAGGTAATGACTTTTGAAAATAAATTATTTTAGGGAAAACAACTAATGGGCTTGCAACTGTTTTCACCTTCGTTTAAAAATCTTCAGGCAAGGCATTCTTTACAAAAGGATACTTTTTGTTTCCATTTCTAAGAAATGTGATTTCCTATTAGTGAAAACAAATAAATAAATAAGATGAGCTCGGGGCTAGAAGCAACATCTGTGGATCTCGGGGTTCTTCAACTTGCTTTTGAACTCTCAAAATATTCAGCACAAGTGGGAATGTATTAATAAATTTTATCCATAAACACTTTTGTTAAAAAATTTTTTTAGCCTTCCTTTTCAATCCATTCTATTGTTTAAAAAGTCAGATAAGTGTGTTAAGGGAAACGATATAATGACATCATTTGTTTTATTTTGGTCTTTCAAATTATAAATAAAAAGTTTCACAAAAACATTTCCAAATAAAATTCTGAAATTAATGTCTATGGAGCAATTACTAAAAATAAGTTTGAGTTAAAGAAAAACTTACTTTTTTTTAGTAGGCTTGGGTATGCAGACTCATCTTGAGTTATGTGAGTTCAATTCCAACTCTTCAAATGAATCTCTACAAAGTAAACCTCTTCTCCTTACTTGCTTTCTTCTCCCATATCTCCCCCCAAGTGGCAAAACAAGCCATAGCTCAGCAAATGAATCTTTGGTGCATAACCTACATTACGCTGACATGTACCTTCAGGTTATTTGGAGGAGGTAATACAATCAGTGTAAAGGACACAGGCTCTGAAGACAGGAAACTTACCTGTTAGTTGTGTGACAATGGACACATTACTCTGGCTTCCAGTTTCCTCATCGATAAAGAAGGGGCTTATTATACATACCTGTACAGTTGTAAAAAATGACCTGAATTCATGTAAAATGTAGAGCGCAATATTCGGCTTATTTCTCCATTTTGTTCATCTACATATTTCTATCACTTAGAATGGGGCTAAGCACATAGGATCTATATTAGTTTCCTATAGCTGAAGTAACAAATTATCACAAATTTGGTGGCTCAAAACAACACAAATTTATTATTTTACACTTCTAACAACAGAGATTTGTTATCTAACAGTTCCAGAGATCAGAAGTCCTAAATCAAGGGCTGCATTTCTTCTAAGGGAGAAGAATATCCCCTGTTTCTCTAGGAGAGAATTTGTTTCCTTGCCTTTCCCAGTTTCTAGAGTTTGCCCACAGTCCTTTGTTCCTGGCCCCCTCCTCTCACCATTCCTACATCTGCTTCCTTTATCACACTTCCTTCTTCAGCTCTGTTCCTCTTGCCTGTCTATTATTAGGTCTCTTGTGATTATACTGGGCCCCCCAGAATGATATTCCCATCACAAAATTATTAAGTTGGTCACATCTGCAAAATTCTTTACCATGTAAGCTAACATATTCATGTATTTGCTGGATTAGACATGACATCTTTGGGGGCCATTAATATGTTGACAACAGTATCTTATCAATAAGCTTGTATTACATAAATTATCTGTAGGTCGTGAGTAAAAAGCTGGTTCTTTCGCTTATGTATGTATGCAGTCATTAAATAATCATCTATTTAATTCATATGTGTACAGTTTATTGAAAGCTTGACTAGGTAGAATTAAGCAGTAAATAGCTTTATTTTCTTCACAACACTGTCCAATTCAAACCACTTTTTTTCATTTGTTTTCACAACCTTGTAAAACTGACAAGATGTTTCTTATTTTATAGAGAAAGAAGAAAGTACAGTGAAGTCAAGTGACTTCCCAAATTCACAGATTCAGATATATTCAAAGAATGCAGGCTTTCTTGCTTCCTTTTTTTCTTCCAGGATGATATAATCATTAACATTTGATTTTGAAATTTGAGTTGGGGAAACATTGAGACCAATTAACTGAAGAGAAAGGATGTGGAAAGGGGTGTTTTTATGGTACCTATGTTTATTCATACTGCAGACAAGGGGAGTTTTCTGCCAATGAGAAACACTTAGGGGAGTATTTAGGGTGTTGGGATTAGTGCAAGAGATTTAGACACAACAAGACTTTGTAATACTATGGTGCTGTCTACAGTGCATTTCCTTGGAGAAAACTCCATGGTTTGACGTTATTCTATCATATAGGCTTCCATGTAGAA
The DNA here is from genome assembly GCF_008692025.1 of Phocoena sinus. Classification (NCBI taxonomy): domain Eukaryota; kingdom Metazoa; phylum Chordata; class Mammalia; order Artiodactyla; family Phocoenidae; genus Phocoena; species Phocoena sinus. The sequence goes on along the minus strand of NC_045767.1, from coordinate 55,373,162 downwards.
GTACATCTCCCAGGTTGGGAAATTAGAATTAGTTAACTCTATCAGAAAGAGGACTGAACATTTTGAATTGTTGGAACAGATTTGTAGGGATTTCTATTTTAGTTCCAGTTTTATTTTTAGGCCAGGTTCACACAAGTTAATGTTAACATCATAGATATGCACCAAGTTGATGCTTTAATGTTAGATTTTTGTGTTTAACTGAACCTTGAAGTTAGGAAGATTACATAGCTTTTGAGATCCCTAACTAGAACTAGAACCAGTACTAGTTAACACTGACCCATAACCAGAACTGGTAGTGGTTAACATTACTGATTTGTTTATAGAACTGGTATTGTAGGTACTAATTAATGTGTGTGTGTGTGTGTGTGTGTGTGTGCGTGTAAGGGAGGGATTGGTCCAGTGACAGAAGAGTGATGCATGGTATACCATGCCCCAAGGACACTGGATTAAAGAAATTACCTCTTCTAGGGCTTCCCTGGTGGTGCAGTGGTTGAGAGTCCACCTGCCGATGCAGGGGACACGGGTTCGTGCCCCGGTCCGGGAAGATTCCACATGCCGCGGAGCGGCTGGGCCCATGAGCGAGCCATGGCCGCTGAGCCTGCGCATCTGGAGCCTGTGCTCCGCAACGGGAGAGGCCGCAACAGTGAGAGGCCCACGTACTGCAAAAAAATAAATAAATAAATAAATAAAAAGAAATTACCTCTTCTAACCAGTAAATAAAACTTGAGAGGGAGTCAACTCTATAGTGTATTAATTTCTCACTGTCATGTACTCCAGTCAGATCTTCACCCTGCTGAAGTAAGCTCCAATAAGTAGGTTTTGAAGTTGGAGATGAGACAGAATAAATTAAGGAATAATAAAAAAGAAGAAGAAAATTTCCTAAACTGCTCCATCTCCAACCTTCAATTCTCTTTCCTTATTTTTCCCCCAGAATTCCACTTTAAATCTTAATGACTCCAATGTTCACCATTTATGCAGAGACATGCTCTTAATGTGCTCAGAGTACAGAATATCTTCTGTACATGAGACCACCCAGGAAAACATCAACCAAGTTTGTAGTTTGTGAAATATCATCTATTTGTCTAAAATTTACTATATTCAAAATTATAATATTTTTGTAAGTTGGTCATGTCAAATTCTATTTGGATAATTTGGCAACATCTAACACCAAATAGGCCATAGACCTTTTCCAAAAATATAATGGAGTTAGAGTCTTGCCTAGGTGAGTAAAAATTATATACATCGTAGTCTCTAATAATTAATGATGTTGAGCATCTTTCTTTTTTTTATATAAAGTTATTTATTTTATTTATTACTTTTGGCTGTGTTGTGTCTTCATTGCTGCACACAGGCTTTCTCTAGTGGCAGCAAATGGGGGTTACTCTTCATTGCAATGTGTGGGCTTCTCATTGTGAATTCTCTTGTTGCAGGGCACAGGCTCTAAGCACGCGGGTTTCAGTAGTTGTGGTATGCGGGCTCAGTAGTTGTGGCTTGTGGGTCCTAGAGCACAGGCTCAGTGGCTGTGGCACACGGGTTTAGTTGCTCCTTGGCATGTGAGATCTGCCTGGACCAGGGATCGAACCCTTGTCCCCTGCATTGGCAGGCAGATTCTTAAACATTGCACCACCAGGGAAGTCCCGAAGTTGAGCATCTCTTCATGTTTTTGTTGGCTATCTGTATGTCTTCTTTGGAGAAATGTCTATAAATGACATAAAGGTAGGGAGGAGCTAATGGAGTAGATGTTGATTCATGAAACACCATGTTAAAATTGAGCCTCCACCATTGGGGACCCTTATTCTAAGAGAATAGATCAGATTAAGTTGATTCAGAAATTCTATTGTCCTCTTCTATTCTGTTTTATTGAAGAGACATATAAAAAAAACTACAAATACTTAGTACAATATAAAAAGAAAAAAATGAGATGCAATAGATTAACTATCTAGGTAAATAAAAATCATTTATTAATGCCTATGTGAGATGAAAGCCATCCAAGCCCGTATGCAAAATTGCTGTCTCACAAGTGAAACTTGAGAACATTCCTTTCACAAGGCAGATATGTTGTGCTTAGTGCAAGTTTTCCCAGTACTCCAAGGGACTACAAACAATAGGATGGGCCAGTTCCCAAGGTAGAACATGAAAATGATAATTCATTTTCTACGTGACCTTAGAAAAGTGGCTTTTAGAGTTTTCTTTATCCATTTAGTAATGACTTTTTGAGCAGTTATGCTCTATCTGTATCCTCATCTATAAAATAAAAATAAACTTATTTTTAAATTGCTGTGAAGATTTACAAGGTCCTGTTTGTAAAAAAAAAAAGTATTTTTAGCCATGTTTGATTATAAATCGTGTTTTAAATTTTACACACCTACAGTTGGAGAAGACTCAAAAGCAGAATGCAGAGTGCATCTCTAAGACTTACAAAATGCCTTAAATGGTAACAAACACAGGATTATCAAGGCAGAAGAGTTCACATACTCAGTATACCATGGATTGATATGTGATACACTAGAACCACTTCACAAGAATTCAAAGCAATGTGGTTTATCTTTCCATTACTCATATAAGAAAAAGGGTACTACAAATATGATAGGACAATTTCCCTTACTTTGAACGCTAAGGGGCTGTGACTAGGTTATAACAAAAATTGTTAGGTTATAACAAAAATTTTATTGAATTGTTTATTTTTAAAAAGTGGAAAGTCAACTAAAAATTGGAAATACTTTATAATTTAACTAACATTTTGGGAATAGAGAAACAGTTAGGCCTAATGTCTTAAAAACAATCTTATAAAGGTTTTATTTTTGAAATTGCTCTCAGCTCTTTTCTAAAATAATTTGGGTCCTTAGAATTGGAAAAAAAATAGTGATAAACTTTAACACTTTATATGGCAGTTGTTTCTTCTTCATTGTGCTTTTTCTTAAAGGATGTTGACAAATTGTCTATGACCTTTTCATTCATCCGTTTATTCATCTTACACTTACTTATGAACACTATGTTAGGTGCTGAAGAACTTTTGTTAATAAAGAATCAATATAGGGCTTCCCTGGTGGCGCAGTGGTTGAGGGTCCGCCTGCCGATGCAGGGGACACGGGTTCGTGCCCCGGTCCGGGAAGATCCCACATGCCGCGGAGCGGCTGGGCCCGTGAGCCGTGGCCACTGAGCCTGTGCGTCCGGAGCCTGTGCTCCGCAACGGGAGAGGCCACAACAGTGAGAGGCCCATGTACAGCAAAAAAAAAAAAAAAAGAATCAATATAATTTCTTAGCTTTTCAGGGCCTAAAGAATATGATTTTAACGAGTTTTCCTTAATGGAATTGAGTAGAGTGACTTAGTGCACATCTGCCTCACTTCTGCCCGGATTATAATCTTCCTTGATTTCATAGTCAATTTAATCTGAATAAATGTTATAAATAGTTTTATCTAACATTAGAATTACTATACAGACAGCACAAACATACACATGTATGTATACAATTTTCTTTCATCTTTGTTGAAAAAAAGAAAAATACAGAGATCATCTTATATAATGTGTTATAATCCACTGCATGATTGCCTGAAATATTTTTCAAGGGAAATTCAGTTGTACTTGACAATACTTACCTTTTTTTCTTACGGCTGAGAGAAAGGCTTGGACCTCACAGAGAATATTTTCTCCCCCCGTGGCTCCAGTTTTTCATTCCTGAGTCATTTAGATTGCAACAGTGGCGGGTGGCTTTGAAGAACTGTGGTGGGAGGAAAAAGGTTAATTTTCCCAAAATGGAAATCTCCAGTGGCCCCAGTGATAATTGAGAGGCTGCAGGAATAAGTGATTCCAAAGAAAAGAATACCCAGAATGTTAAATGAGAGTTCTGATAGGTTTATTTGTGGCCATGTCTGCTTGAAACTAAGGTGTAAATGAACTGAAGAAAACTGTGTATCCTAAACTGACTTGCAACGTGCTTTTAATGATGATGAGACTCTTCAGGTTGTATGCAGAGAGCTTAACCAGCACTATTCCCCAAAGAAATAACTGCTCCAAAGAGATCTCTTGCTTAGTCAGTCAGTGAATTTTGTACACATATAGGACCCCGTTGGTTACCAAAGGGACACTGTCTCTACAATTATGAGCCTTAAATGTGGAAGATCCGTGGTGGTGGTGGTGAGATGAATTGGGAGATTGGGACTGACATATATACACTAATATATATATATATATAATAGATAACTAATAAGAACCTGCTGTATAAAAATAATAATAATAGGGGGCTTCCCTGGTGGCGCAGTGGTTGAGAGTCCACCTGCCGATGCAGGGGACACGGTTTCGTGCCCCGGTACGGGAAGATCCCACATGCCGCGGAGCGACTAGGCCCGTGAGCCATGGCCGCTGAGCCTGTGCGTCCGGAGCTTGTGCTCCGCAACGGGAGAGGCCACAACAGTGAGAGGTCCACGTACCGCAAAAAAAATAAATAAATAAAAATAAAATAAAAATAATAAAAAATATATATTTTTAAATGTGGAAGATCCAGATTCAAGTCCCTTGCTAGTCCTTACTAGCTGAGCAACTTCAGCAAGTTTTTGACATTTTTAAAACTAAGTTTTATCTTCTGTAATAAAAAGGTTGGTTGTACTAAGAAACAGTTGAGAAATGTCCCCACTCCTAAAAATGTAGATAAAAATGAGAGCAAGATTGCCCTATCATAAGAAATGGAAAGCTACTGAGAGTCAAAATTTTACAGTTTACATTCAAACACACCTGGGATTGAGTACTAAATCCGTTGCTTACCAACTATGTCCATTTAATCTTGTTACTTTACTGATTAAAATTTAGTTTCCTAATTTGTAAAATTTTAAATTTTAGAAGAATTGTTGAGAGGATTATGTGAAATCACTCTTGTAAAGTGCTCAGAATGGTTTCTAGCACATTATAAGCATTTAAAATAAATGTTAACTTATAACTATTTTATTTCAATTAATTGAAAAAAATGATTAATTAAAAGGTTATTTGATGAACCAAGAATGAATGAAAGAGGAGGAAAAAAATTACAAATACCAGTGTCATCAGTGTTGTTAAGGGCCAAGAATACGTGGTAGGCCAGCTGACCCATTTTAGGGACAGCTGGGTCTCTATATTGAAGATGGTTCCATCAAGGTATGTAATTTTGTTGTTGTTAGACATCTGAATACTATACATAATACCTCTTTGTTCTGTTTTTATCATTTCTAAGCAATCATCTATCATCTGGCTTACACGGGATTGCATAGAGAGGGAAATAAAATGATGACCTCTCTAGGCCCAAATAAATATCTGATCTAATTATTGCTTATTGTTTTCACTGAAATGGATCTTCTGATTTTATACAATAGCTTTTTATGCATTTCAGTTGAAGAGTCAGCCATTTTAGGCGATGTAGCTTCTGAATATACAATAAAATTTCTAAATTTCCAAACTGAGAACATGACTTGGAATAATCTGACAACATCAAAACATTTAGGGATCCATCTGGAAAAACATGGTGATCTTCTAAAAACTCTTAAAATCTCAAGTTTGTTTTCCCATGAGCACTAGTTTAATGAAGACTCCAATGAGAGAATGTAAATTAAAAATATTGGGTTCAATTACAAAGCAAGGATGACAAAATGTTTTATTGTATTCGAAACTGAGCAGGACCCTATGGGGCTCCTGGGCACAGAAACTTTTCTGTGTCCCCCATTTCTTGATTACAGGAAATAGACTTCATTCAGCCTCCATGACTTTCCCTGAGTTCTGTTGGGCAGGTTCAAGCAGTTGCTAATTAGGTAAGGGAGGGGATGTGGAGACAAGGGAGGAACAGTCAAGAGAAATAACAATGCAGCCTGGGCGTAAGGTCCTGATTCCCCACCAAGGGATATACATAGTAATATCTTTGAACTGTTTTGCAGATACTGAAACCCCCCCGCAGGTGGGAGAAGTTAACTGTATGCTGCCCACAAGCATGTAGACCCAAGACCAGTTGGAACCAGAAGGTTGATGATACTGACTCCCAATTACCTCACCACTGACCAGTAAGAATGTCCATGAGCTGTTCATGCCCTCCCCTTTGAACCATTAATATAAAACTCCTCACTACCCAATCCAGGTTGGGAATGCACAGTTTTGAGGGCATTAGCCTGCTGTGACTTCCTTTGCCTTTCTTTTCTACTTCACCCAAAACTTTGTTTCTGAGATTTTATTCAGTGTCAGGGTACAGAGGCTGGATTCAGCTTCATATTTAGAAAAAATTATGAAGTTGATTCCAGGACTATTAGTAAAGAATTTCATTTTTGCCATAGTGAGGGGATGAACTAGGGTGTGTATCAGATTATATACTATTACTGCATTTTAAAGATTACCTCTTACTGTTACACTAAGCAAATTATAGAAATAAAAATGAGATGTAAATTGCATATATATGATTTTGACAGTTTTATAACCTAACAACACAGATGGAAGATACATTACTAACTCTTCCTGAATTTGACTATTTGGAGGAGGGCTGGTCTGACTTGTAACTAACTTTAAAGTTGTATGTTACTTAGCAGTGGTGCATCTTTAGGGAATTTATTTTGATAAGTAATAATTCATAACTAGCATATCAATATTGTAGCATATGCATAGTTGCCTCCAAATTACTTTTATGTCAATCAAATAATTAATTTTGCTATTTTAAATAATCATTCTAGATATTATTTGTAAAACTTCTTTGCTTTATTTATAAGTGGTTTTATAAGTAAGGATAAGCTTTTAACAAGCTTTTATTTAAATTTTCATAAATTTGGAATTGTGTAATCAGAAATGAATCAAGTTTAACTGTAGCATTTCAAGTGAAAAAAGTATACTGGTCACAGAGGAAGAAGTTATACCTGAGAATTTTGCTGCAGAATTAATATAAGAATGCAGTTTAAGCAATACACTTATAAATAATGTATTGGAAGTACTTATTCAGAACCTATGTAATGAATCTTCTCCACACTGAGTACATATAATGTATTAATTGTCATTTATGGTAATTAAAAAAGTTAAAATTGGTTAAATTTTCAAATACACTAAGTAGAAATAAAAATTATCATATAAACAAAAACATAAAAGTTATTTAAAATACAGGAATATGCATATTGTTTTCAAGTATCTTCAAGAACATTAAAAGAATATTCATAATTGATATATGTTATAATATATCTTTATTTATTAAATGATTCTCAAGTTAGATATTTTTGAATAATAAACTTATTAGTCATGTTCTGTTTACAGGGCTTGGTACACTGAGTCAAAATATTGGTTTTCTTTTAAATGAAGAAAATCATATTTGTCTTTAATTTGATGGCTTCTTCAATTTGCCTTAATATTTAAAATATGAATTTATTGACCTGTAAAACTTTATATATCTTTTAATTAATATATTTACATCTTTGCTTGCAAAGGTTTAATCTTTTGTAATTTAGTGGTGGCCTATAATTCAAATGTTTAATTATAATCTTTGTTAAAAAATTATTGGTATCTTCAAATTTCAAAAATTTTTCACGTTATTTGTCACTGATAATGACCCTGGAAGGCACAGTGAGCATGTATTATTTCCATTTTAAATTTGAGAACATTGAAACTCTGAAAGATCATGTAGCTTATCCAAGTGATTTGGCTAATGTTAGGGAAACTAGCAATGATTTGACTCTCATTCTGGTGCTTTCTCTATAACATTGAATAATCATGTGAAATAATATGATACAATGCAATAAAATACAATGTTGATTACTATGGCCTAATATAAAGAATCCCTCAAATTCACAGAATATTAATTTACTTTAAAAGGGATAAATAATGATATATATTGAATGTGTCAATTAAAATTAAAAAGACAATCCATGTGTAACTTAATTGTAACTTTGCTTATATGCTGCAGTCTGGGTGTTGTTTTAACATTTGAAATGTGATTTAGAAGAGAAGAATGGCTTTTATGTCATTTTACACCAGTTGAAACAATAAAGAAAGGCGATTATTAACTATTTTAAAAGGACAAAGTCTTTTTGTGGTTTTCCTACATTAGTTGTTAGAGGGATAAATTTGAGTAATCATTTTTCTAATTATTGTTCATAATAGATAATATTATAGACAATAATTATTGTTCATAAATAGTGTTTTGTTCTCCCAGTCATTTTTATGAATCTTCATAGCAAAGACATTTCCCCCTTCCTAACATGACTGCAGAGGAAACACACATGGCCTCATGAAACCATGACTGGGCTCTTAAAAAACACAGCCAAACTAACCCCAGGGTTTAGGTCTGAATCTTTAGAGATGTTTCCAGTCTACACAGTCACAATTCATTAAAAAGATTATGTTCCTTCTCAGTTGAAAACACAACAGGAGAAAAGAATCAAGAAAAACAAAATTCTCTAACTCAATCTTAAAATAATTACACAGAAAATTAGCCTCATCCCTCTGGGCTACCATTAAAAAGGGGGGGGAGGGGAAAAAGACCCCACCCATTCTCCTTCTATTAGCTACATGGGTAATACAAAACATTGAAGAAGAAAAGCACTGACCTAACAATAATATATTATTCTCCACTGATTAAGAAGTGAATAAAATGATGTGCAAAGCAGCTTTTACACATTGCAGTAAGAACTTTCTCACTCCAATCCAACAGAGGTTATTTTTTTCCTAAGCTTCCCAAACAGGATTTTGCTTTGTATAAAGATGCTGAATCCTTTCCTATCAACTTAAACAAAAGGTGCACCCCAGAATCTGGCCCTACAAATCAAAATCCAATGATAACACAGAGAAGATATGATAAGAGAGGTTATGAAGATCAGCTCTTAAAGAATATTAAAAGGCAAAGCAGGTAAAATTGACTTAACTGTTTGCAACATTTGAGGCAAGTTCCAAGTTTCTCTTTTAGACTATAATAAGTTATTCAGCTCCATAACATCTGGCACTGAATACATTTTCAATGAATTTGCTGAAGGAATGAGAAATGAAATTTCTTACCTTTTAACTATGGTTAAGCAAGAGACACCTTGTTGTCCTTCTATCCACCTTGTCCTCTTTTTATGAAAGGAAAAAAAGTGACTGATCCTGTGGGCTTCAGCATCAGAAAGAATTGAGTTTAAGTCCCTGTTTTACTTATTATTACCTGGGTAATTTGGAGCTGGTTAACCTAAGACTTTTATCTACCTCCCTTCCCTTCCTTCCTTCCTTCTTTCCTCCCTCCCTTCCTTCCTTCCTTCCTCTTTCCCCCTTGTCTTCTCTTTTTTTGCAGGGAAATTCTTTCCACAATTAATTTTATTGAAAACTACTAATTTAAAAAGGAAAGCCATCATATTCCATCCTGCCATTTCCAACACTTGAATACCACTCCTAAGAAGCAAACACTTGGAGATCTTTCTTCTCTACTTACTCGGATTTTCCTTAAAAATAATATTTTCTAATAAACCATTTTTAGAACACTTAATTTTACAGAAAAATTAGAAGATAGTATTACTGAGTCCAAGCTCTTATTGTTCACCAGACAACAGGCCAATAAATTGAGAAATAAGTTATTGGGGCAAGGAATAGCCCCAATAGATCTGTTCTTCCCTATTACAACAGTACAGAAAATTCTCATATACTTCTCACCAATTTTTCCCTATTGTTAACATCTTACACTAGTATGTTATATTCATTACAATTAATAAACCGATATTCATACATTATGATTGCCTAATGTCCTTTCTCTGTTCCAGGATTCCATCCAGAAGACCACATCACATTTAGTTGTAGACTGTTGTAGGCTCCTCCGGGCTGTACCAGTTTCACCGAATTTTTCCTTGTTTTTGATGACCTTGACTGTTTTCAGTAGTACTGGTTAGGTATTATTGTAGAACATTATTTCAATTAGAATGTATATGATGTTTTTCTCATGATTACACTGGGTTATGGGTTTGGGAGAGGACCACTACAGAAATAAAGTGCATTTTCACAATATCATGTCAAGGATATATACTATCAACCTGATGCTAACCTGGACAATCTGGCTGTGTCTGTTAGGTTTTCTCACTGAAAGTTACTCCTTCCCCACCTCCCATTCCATACTGCCTTCTTTGGATGGAAGTCACTATGTACAGTCCTCACTTAAGAGGTGGAGAGTTCTGCTCCATCTCTTGAGGGAGATAGAGCTACATAAACTACAGGAATTTTCCTTCACAGATATTTCTTTTCTTTCCTATGTATCTACTTGGTCAAGTATTTATTTATTTTTATTTTTATTTTTTTGCGGTACGCGGGCCTTTCACCGCTGTGGCCTCTCCCATTGCGGAGCACAGGCTCCAGACGCGCAGGCTCAGCAGCCATGGTTCACGGGCCCAGTCGCTCCACGGTATGTGGGATCTTCCCGGACTGGGGCACGAACCCGCGTCCCCTGCATCGACAGGCGGACTCTCAACCACTGCGCCACCAGGAAAGACCCAAGTATTTATTTATAGCAGAGTGACTCATGGACATTTATTTTAAACTTTGTGGTATAACTCAATAATACTTAATTTATTGTGTGATTCAAATTTTCCAACTGTGCCCATTGGATCTTCTTTCAGTTGATTCACATGCCTTTTTGATATAACCTCAACAATGTGGGCATTTTGTTGTTGTTTGTTTTGCTTTGTTTAACTTTTGAGTGCTTCTGTAATTTCTGGCACTACAAGGTGCTCTGGAATCATCTTATAGATTCCCTGCCCCAGTCTTAGAATCAGCCATTTTTTTCAAGTAAGACATACTTGGGTCTTTTTTGGGTCTTTTTATTGGAGAACAGTGTTAGAAACCTAGATCTGTGCACTAAGTGTGCTCTCTGCTACTGGGCTCTTATTGTTTGTAGGCTCTCTCAGATGACAGAACAAGAAACATATGTGTATAGACTACAGTGTATATACTTATATCTGTAAATATTTGTACAGGTAACCATCTATACCTATATTAAGTTCATGCTGATGTCTCCAACTCTAATCCATTAAAATGAATCATTCCAGCCCTTTTTTCCCCCTTGCTTATCTGTAAGCTCCCACTCAAAGGGTGAGAAAACTCAACACCCACCATTCATTTATTTAACTGTTCAACTGCAGTGCACATTTATGACAGTATTGGCATTGCTAATGTGTACAACGGTGAGAAAGAAATTTATTAACTAGTTGCTTTTGTCTTTAGTCTTACATACTTGACCCAGTCCCAAAGTTTTTATGTAAGTCCGCAGCTCTCCCTCCTCCATTTTAGTGAGGTCGTTCCATATATAAAAAAAACAGATTTTTCAGTCACATTCTGCATCCCAGCTTGGAATTCCCAACCTCCTAAATGTCTGTTTGGTTTTTTTTAATTTGCATACGTGAAGCTTCTCTCTTATTTCGATAAAGTTCTATGAATGTTAACAAATGTACAGAACTATAGATCCACATTATAGAATCATACAGAATAGACTTGCTACCTTCAGAAATTCTATGCTTCATCTATTCAATCGTTCCCTCCTTCCCCAAACCCCTAGCAACCACTGGTCTTTCACTGTAAGCTGTAGTGTTGCTTCTTCCAGAATATCATATATTTGAAATTGTGTAATATGTAGCCTTTTCAGACTAACTTCTTTCACTTATCAATATGCATTTAATATTCATCAATGTTCTTTATGGCTTGATAGCTCATTTTTCAATCATTGAATATTATTCCATTGTACAGTTGTATCATAGTATTTTATCCATTCACCTATTGAAGAGCATCTTAGTTGCTTCCAGTTTTTGGTGATTATGAATAAAGCTACCATAAACATTCACATGAAGTTTTGTGTGGACATAGTTTTCAAGGAAGTTTTGTGAGTACCCTGGAATATATTTCCTGGATCACGTGATAAGACTATGCTTAGCTTTTTAATAAACTGCAAAACGGATTCCAAAATGACTATAATATTTTGCATTCTCACTTGAAGTGAATGAGAGTTCATGGTGTTCTGAATCCTTGCCTAACAACTGTTATTGTCAGTGTTTTTTGGATTATAGTCATTATAATAGCCATAAAAGTATCATATTATTGTTTTCATTTATAGATTCCCTAATGATATATGATGTTGAGAATCTTTTCATGTGCTCATTTGCTATATGTTTATCTTCTTTGGTGAAGTATCCATTCAGATATATTGCCCATTTTTTGATTGGGTTGTATGTTTATTTCTGAATTTCACTAGTTATTTGTATATATTGAATAACAGTCTTTTATCATATATGTGCTTTGAAAATATTTTCTCCTTTCTGTGACTTGTTTTTGCATTCTCTTATAGTGTTTTACACTATAAGAAAAGTAGATTTTATTTTTAATAAAATTCAGTTTACTATTTTTTTCATTGCTCATGCTTTTGGTGTTGCATCTAAAATCTCACTGCTAAAACAAAAGTCACCCAGATTTTCTGTGTTTTCTTCCAGAAATTTTATAGATTTTCATGTCACATTTGCATCTATGATTTATTTTAAGTGACTTTCATGAAGGATGTAAGGTCTGTATCTAGGTTCAAATTTGCATATGTTTTAGCACCATTTGTTGAAAAGACTGTCCTTGCCCTTTTAATTGTCCTTACCTCTTTGTGAAATATCAGTTGACTATATGTTGGTCTAGTTCTGGACTCATTTCTGTTCTACACTTACATTCTTGCACAAATTCCATGTTGTCTTCATTGTTGTAGCTTTATAATAAATCTTGATATTGGGTAGTATGACTGCTCCAACTTAATTCCTCTTCTTCACTATTGTGTTGACTATTCTAGGCCTTTGTCTTTATATTTTATAGTAAGTTTATGGATACCCATAGAATAGCTTCCTGGGATTTGATTGAGATTGCATTAAAGCAATTCATCAAGGTGTGAAGAATTGACATTGTGAAATGAAAAATGTTGCCTGCCATATCAGTAAACAAAGGCTGTTGCATCCAACAAGCCACTACAGCCACCCCAGAGGGTGAGTCCCACAGAAAACTCAGGATGGAGACAAACAGGCTGCCCTGCTGTCAAGCCTTCAGCCACTGCAGTCACCCCCAACTGTGCACCCTGAGGGGACTCAGGATGGAGAGAAGCAGGATACTGGTCCTAGATAGTTAAGGTGCATATCAAAGGAATGATTTCAAAGAGCCCAGAGGCTTGCATCTTCCTGTACATAGAAATATCTGGTTTTCTTTAATTAACAGTAATGTTTTGAAGTTGTGACTACCTAGCCTTTGTTGCAAAAACTCTGAAATATCCTGGCTCCTCCCTTACCTCTTCCGAGCAGTCTCTCAGAGCTATCTGAGAGGCTGCATCCCGGGCTTAAGTCCTCAGTTTTGCCTTCCAAATAAAATATAATTCTCAACTATTAGGTTGTGCCTCTTTTTCAGTCAACAACAACTTAATGATACTGAATTTGAGGGAATCTACATATAAATATTGTATACGTATTTTGTTAGATTTATAGTTAGATATTTAATTTTGTAATTTTTAGGGGTGCTACCATAAATGGTATTATTTTAAATTACAATTTCCAGTTGTTTATTGCTGCTATATAGGAAAGTAATTGACTTTACTACATTAGCCATGTATCTTGTATCTTTCCTATACTAGTTTATTCTAGGAAGTTTATCAATCTATCATCTATCTATCTATCTACCTATCTATCAACCTATTTATCTGATTAATAATTAATTTATTTTAATAGGTTTTTTGGGATTTCTTTACATAGACATTCATGTCATTTGTGAACAAAGATGATTTTATTTCTTCCTTTCCAATATGTATATCTTTATTGCTTATTCTTTATTTCTTTTACTTGCTTATTGTACTAGTTAAGAATTCCAGTATGATGCTCCATATGATTGATGGGAAAGGACATCATTGCCTTCTTCCAAGTTTTAAGGTGCAAGAGTCCAGTTTCTCACCACTAAGTATGTTGTTGGCTGTAGTTTCTTTTGTAGAGGTGCTTCATGAAGTTGAGAAAGCTCCCATCCTTTTTTAGTTTGTTGAATGATTTTATCATGAGTGAGTGTTGAATTTAGTTAAATGTGTGTCTGTATTAATTGGTACAATCCTATGATTTTCTTCTCTAGCCTCTTTTATGGCGATAGCCTCATAGAATAAGTTAGAAAATGTTCCCTCTGTTAACTATTTTCTGCAAGATATTTTGTGTGTAGAATGTACTCTGTGTATTTCACAACAGTTACTCCTCCCCTTCATCTTGCAGGGTCCTGAGGCAATCTTTCCTGACTCCTTCCCTTGAGAACCTGGTGTAGTAGTTAAAACTCTTTAAAGTGTGCCTCCCCCGCCTCCCACACACACACAAGACTGCAGCCACCATACTCTCAATCTAGTCTATACTCAGCCTCCAGTAATTTGTAAAAATTACAGCTTAAGTGTTCTTAATTTATGGTTCTAATGTTTCTGGTCCAGATAAGCAGCAATCAGCTGTGACTTTTTGCATCTGCCTGTCTCTCCAGATTTTAGGGTGGCAGTTTTCCCTGAGACCTCAGTTCTTTCATGGATTCTGCAATCATTATTGATTATTTTATTTTTTAGCTTTTTTTAATGTAAGAGTAGGAGAGATGACTTCTCAGTTCCTCATATGTTAAAGCTGAAATTGAACAAAAAATACCTTTTTCTTACTTATTTCTTTTAGAAAATTATCTATGAATTTTTCTTATAAAAGAGTTTTATTCCTTTTCTCTTGACCTTGCACGCTCTATCTCTCTCTCACACACACACACACACTCACACATTCACATCTCCCGTCTTTCCAAAAATATTTATAGTGCAAATTTTGTCTATATCAATATTAAACACTGACTGTATTATGAAATAAACTGTTTTTATAACTAAGCCACATAATATAATATAGTTTTCATTTTTATGAAAACATTTTGCTTTTGGTGTTTTCATTGTCTCCCATTAAGTTAATAATTGCTTTTTTTGTAGCTTACTTTTCTAAGCTAAACATCAAAAGCATAAAAAAAAAAGAAGGAAGGAAGAAAGAAACCCAACAAATTTCTCTTAATGTAGATAAGACATTTGCTTTTTTTCTCAACTCCCAAATTTTCCTCCTTAATATTCCAGGAGCCTTTATTCCTTTTGTTGTATTTTCAGACAAAATATAAAGCTATTCCATTCTCCATGTTACTGCTGAGAATCCTGGTGACATTCTATTTCTCCTTTTTTGTACATGATCTGTTGATACCCTCTGGAAGCTTTTTGGATCTTGTCCTTACCTTTGTTTGGTGCCTCATATCTACCATATGAGGTTATTTTGAGGATTAAATAAAATAATAGTTAGAAATTCCTTAGTTTAATAATTGGCTAATCTTGATCATTGAATTAAGACTTGTGATGATAATAAAATTGATGATCATAATGTTGCTTATTTTAATAAGACATCATGAGATTTCATTCTTTCATACATTTGAAAGTAATACTGCTCACACTATTATGAACAATTATTGATTACTTTGAGGTCAATAGAAATTTCATTGTTTAGGCTAAAGATAATAAATTCCTTTATAAGCACGGTATGTAGAAAGCAAACACAAGGTCTGGTGGCAAACAGACCAGGTTCTGAATACTAGTGCAACCATAGTTAAGGATGTGATATTAAGGAAAATATTAAAAGTCACTTAATAATAAATGTCCCACCTCATATGTTTAAGGCAGTGTTACATAAAACAAGGAATATTAAGAACTTGAGTAGTGCCAGTGACACAGCATGTTTTCAAAGATGTTCATTTCCACTTAAATTTTATGCTTTTATTCATTCATTCATTCTTTTAAGTTGTGGGACCCATCCTATCATGGAAAAGATTGTATTTGATTCTGTATACACTACATTAAGAGGAATATTTTCCAGTAGAATTTATCAGGATTTTAATAAGTAGGTAGAGTGAGGAAGCCTGAAACCATATCATGAGAAAGTGATAAAAGTTCTTATTTAAACTTAATAACGTAAGGATATAACTAACATTACACAAATTGTTAAAATGTATTTGAAGGATTAGAAGTTTCCTTGTTGTTTTATAAAGCTTAAATAGATGTTTGGAAGCAACAAATTTTGACAAAGTATAAGGCATAATAATATTTATAATAGAAATGCCTAGATTTTGAGCAGCATTTGAGTGTAGTGTAGTAGCACTTTTTTCTCCAAATTATTTAACCATTAGAAAAGTTGTCAAAGAAGGATTTCAAGCCCAGCTGGAGTAGTGGTTTGACAATTTTATAATGTATAATATCATTTAGAGTGCCAATTTAAATTCATATTTCTGGGCTTCACCCTTTAAAGAATATGATTTATGAGGGGTTTTGAGATGTGCTGCTGATGCAAAGTTTATATTTACAAAAATATTTCAGAAATTCTGGTCTAGGAGTATGACATGATGAATTCTAAGGTTTATTCCAATCGTTGTATGCCATGAATTAATAAGATAAATGCCTCTAGCAGAGATGTGATTCAGTCTGGGCCTCAAATGATGAGTATACTTTCACAATGAAACTCAATATCGTACAAAATGACATCGCCCTGACTAGCATTATCTAAATCAGGGGACAGGTAAGTCTTTAACTTCAACTAATTTCTAAAATATTAGCAATTTCTATAGTAAGGATCAAAGATATTTGACCTAATGATAGTATCTCTCCAGTTACCATATCTTACATATAATGAAGCAGAAATCTGGTGGTATTTATTGCTTCTGAGACAATACATGATACTTAATGTACTCTATATTAATGAATGTTCATGTCATTGTAACCTTACTGAGCAAACTGCAATATTTATTTCAAAATTCAATTACTTCTTGCAGTAAGAAAAACCAAATGTATTTTAACAAAAGTATGAGCTATTTCGGAACTGATGCAAACTTAGCACTGTACTTTTGAAAACTGACAGTACTTTAAGTCCAATTGGTTGGAATGAATAACAATAACATTTCATGCTTATAAAAGCCCGCTACTTATTAAGACTGCATAATAAGTAGAGGCATAAGAATCATACAATTCTATGATTTTCACCCTGAGAATATCATTTTTTTTTATTTAACAGCTTTCCCCTGAATGCATTTAAAATAATAATAAGAAGGGTTTTATGTGCAATTATATATTCTAGAATGTGTAGTGTTAATTCATATTTATTAAGTATTTAAAACACATTACTGTTCAAATATTTTTGAAGGTGATATATAACTAATCTCCCATTCATCTCTCATTCTACTATATTTAAATAATCATAACCAAGAAGTAAAATCAGCTAGAATATAGCAGGGTGTGGCTACTTTTGACACTAAAACCAGCTTCATGTGGAGATTTTATAATAGCAACTTAAATACTTGAGATTTTAAAATTATGTAATTTCCCAAAAAAATAAAGACATAAGTGAGAAAGAAATCTGCTGTTTTAAAATGGGGTTACTTTCACATCCCAAATTTTAAAAATGGTATAATCTTCATTAAAATGCAAATATTAGCCAGTATGTAAGAAACATTACTTCACAGTTGATGAAACCCTATATTAGCAAGGGTAGAGTTGTCTCACATTGTATATGAGCATGTATCCTAAGCAAAGGAAAGTATTTCATTCCCCAAAGCAGACACCTGAGCTAGTGAGGGTTTGTTATTTAACTTGTATCACTTGCATTTTGTTTGTATTAGAAAAATCTCATCAACCAGAGCCTCTTTTTCATATTGCTATATGATAGATACCCCTCCAAAAACCAGCAAAGAAGAGGATGTCTATTTCTGGAACCACTATGGCATCATCAAGAATGGGGAAAATTCTGGGGTTTGATTTAGCCTTGTGTTTGAAATTAGCAGTTCTGAGTAAAGACGTTTTAACAATCAAATAAAGTTTATAAAACATTGAAGTAGCACATTGACTTGTCTCTGTGCCCAAAAGACAAGAGAAGCCCCTACTAAAAAAAAGGAGGCTCTGATTGACTCCAAATTTTTGCTTTTTATTAAGATTCACTGTCTATTATTTTCTTTTTCTCTCATCAGCATAGAGGATTGATCACATCTATTCCCCAACTAATAGCATCAAAGAAAGTTTAAAGTTCCGCCTTAGAGCTTCTGTTGTTTGGTTCCTCTTCGTATTGTTTGCTAATTTCTTCTTCATTTTTTGATCTTTCTTTTTTTTTATAGTTTTTTCTTTATTAATAATTGCTTTAGTATTTTTTTGAGTTTACAAATATACTCTGTACTTAGGCTTAAGCTAGTTGTGATTCCAGCTATTGAGTATACTTTTTATTTTAATGATTGTATATGTTTCCTTTCCCAAATTTCCTGCTGGTTACTTTTTATATCCATCAGTTCTTGATACATATTCATTTATTTTGTTTTGCTACTACTTCTTGTTCTTTTTTAATGCATACTGTTATTTCTCAAACTTATTGAGAACCTAAATTTAGTGAACTTTTGTTAACTTTTAAATTACTGTGGCAGTTGCCTACATAGTACTTTGGTTAAGTTGGGAAGTTAGTCTGACATAAAGTGAAAATGTCCAGAAAAAGACACTTGTCCAGATAGCAGTTGGTAGATGAGACTAGATGACAGAGTTTTCACAGTGTTCAAAGCTTGTGATGGCCCATGAGCTCTGGGGTAGAGAAGACAGAAAAATAACATACAAAATACATTTTCTGGATCTTGAGAGTGTGGGACTCAGCAACAGTATGTTCTAATAGGATAAGGTACTTCACTAAAAAGTTTCTTAATTTGTGACACTCACTACCTTCTGTAGGTGCTCAAATATTCCTGCGTAAATATTCTGGGGACTCAGTAGCAATCATGAATACACTGATCACCTGAAATGAAATAGGGAAAGAGAAATAAACAAACAAACAAACAAATAATAAAGGCATGAACGTGCAGAGGAAAAAGGATAGACTTGAGATTAGAAGTCTTTTATTTAAGTCCTTTATTTAAGAGTTTTACAATTATGGGCAAGTAAATGTCTGAATTTTCACATCTGTAAAATGAGGATTAAAATACTACTTAAATTCCAAAAATGTCATAGAAATTATGTTATTCACCTTAGCTTTAATGTTCTTTGAAAATTGTAGAACCATAAAAATATCAAATGGTATTAAAGTATAACAACAATTCCAGAAAATAGGGCTTCCCTAGTGGCATGGTGGTTGGGAGTCCGCCTGCCAATTCAGGGGATGCGGGTTCGTGCCCCGGTCCGGGGGGATCCCGCGTACCGCGGAGTGGCTGGGCCCGTGGGCCATGGCCGCTGGGCCTGCGCGTCTGGAGCCTGTGCTCTGCGGCGGGAGAGGCCACAACAGTGAGAGGTCCGTGTACCGCAAAAAAAAAAAAAAAAAAAAAAAATTCCAGAAAATATATTGTGTAACCACGCTTTGTTTAAAACCATCTCAGGACCAGTAGTGGCTTAAATAATGCAGCCCCACTAGAAAATAGAAGAAATTATCTTAATATGCTTTAAAATATATATATATGTCCCATATATGAATAACAGTATCTCTAGGTTCTCCTAGGTTCTGGTTAAATTGTTACACATAGGTACTGGGAGATAATATAGCAGAGATTTGAGTCCATTAGACTTAGGATCTATTGCAGCTTTGCTACTTGTCAAATTTGTACCAATGAAAATATGATATTATCATAAACTTCTTAAGATTGCTGTGAGTATTCAATGTGAATAAAATTGTGTATGATTCCTAATTCATGCCTAGCACATAGGAGGCACTTGAAAATGTTATTATCAAAGAAGCAAAGAAAAACAGACTTAGAGTAAATATGTTGGTTCACCTCACTCACCTTCAACAGAAACCTCACTCCCAGTCAGTGGGGGAAGTGACTCATTCAACTCCCTGGACTTGGAGGTCACATTCAGACAGCCAGCTCTGTAATGAGAGCACCAGCATGAAACCCATTGCCCTGCCATCAAAGCACTGGACCAACACAGGAGTGATTTTAATTACTTGGAGGACAGATGTCTTGCCAGTGGTCATGGGTACGTGTTCCCCGATAGTGTCTCCCCATAAAGTCGATGGTAGCATAAATTCGCAAAGTCCTCATCACAATTCCAGGCAAAAGAAAGTCAGTTTTAATGGAATTCCTTTCCAGATGAATATGGCAATAATTTGTGAGCCTGAGCCTCCCATTGTTCAGGTTGTTGCTGCTGTTTTCAGCACCTAAAGAATCACTGTGCAACACCTCATTGCATGTGAATTTATGCAAATTGACAATTAAACAAGGGGGTTATTTTAGTCAAATCAATCAGATATTGTATCTATTTGAAACGATAATACAAGCATAACTGATGGTGCATAATTAATGATTATCCAAGGCTGTTAATAATGAAATGATAAGAAGGTATGAGAGGAGGGAGGCGCCAAGGAACTCGGGCTCTAAAGAAACTAAAGAAGACTTTTGCTTCATTTCCTCAAACTACTGGAACCATTTCTTGCATTTATAACCATATCCACATCTTGTGAGCCTGAACACTTGCACATTGTTCTCTAAAAACATTCTTGAGGTAGTGAAGTGAATAAACATGATGGTGTTACAGAATCCTGACCGGTTGGAATCCTGGATCTTTCTGTGTTTGAATCCTGGTTCTAACAGTAGCCAGCTACCTGACCTTGGGAATACAATTAATCTCTCTTAGTTTTACATTCCTAATTTGTAAAATGATTTTTATGTTATAGAGCCATATATATATACTTGTGGTGAGGATTAAATCAAATATCAAATGTAAAGGTCTTAGTTGTTTTCCAGAAACTTTAAACATACTAAATAAATATTTATAATTCTTATTTCTTTTGAAACCTCTTTAGTTCTCATTTTCCCACATAAAAAGTTACTTTATGACAAGAATTTAAACCATAGTGTCTCAGCTTTCCTCTTAATTCTGAGCTGAGAAACCTCTGCTAAAAAATATGGGGTCACAACACCAAGGGCACAATTTATGAAAGAAATAATTGATAAGCTGGACTTCATTAAAATGAAAAGCTTCTGCTCTGAGAAAGACAATGTCAAGAGAATGAGAAGACAAGCCACAGACAGGCAAAAAAACATTGGTGCATATATATCTGATAAAGAGCTGTTTTTCCAAAATATACAACGAACTCTTAAAACTTACCAATGAAAAAAACTAACAGCCTCATTAAAAAATAGACGAAGACCTGAATGGACACCTCCCAAAGAAGACATAGCTTTGGTAAATAGGCATATGAAAAGATGCTCAATATCATATGTCATTAGAGAATTGCAAATTAAAAAACAATGAGAAACTCCTATGTATCTACTGGAGTGGGCAAAACACAAAACAATGAGAACAACAAATGCTGTTGAGGATATGGAGCAATAGAAATTCTCATGTATTGCTGGTTCCCGCCCAAATGCAAAATGGTACAGCCACTTTGGAACACAATTTGTTAGTTTTTTATGAAACTACACATACTCTTATCATATAATCCAGCAATAGCAGTCCTTGGTATTTCATGAAATGAACTAAAGATTATGTCCACACAAAAACCTGCACCTGTATGTTTTATAGCAACCTTATTCATAGTTACCAAAACTTGGATGCAATTAGATGTTCTTCATCTAAAAAAAAATGGATGAATACACTATGGTGAATCCATAAGATGAAATGTTTTTCAGATTTATCAATAAAAGCAATAAGCGATCTGGCCTTAAAAAGACATGGAGGAATTTTAAATGCATATTACTAAGTGAAAGAAGCCAATCTGAAAGGTTACATACTGTATGATTCCAACTATATGACCTTCTGGAAAAGGCAAAACTATAGAAACAGTAAAAAGATCACATGATTGCCAGGGGTTAAGGGGAAGGGAGGGATGAATAGGTGGAACACAGAGGATTTTTAGGACAGTCAAAATACTCTGTATGATTTTATGATGGGGAATACATTTCATTATACATTTGTCCAAACCCATAAAGTACACAACAGCATAGAGTGAAACCTAATGTAAACTATGGATTTTGTATGATAATGATGTTTCATTGTAGGTTCAGCAATTGTACCAAATGTACCACTCTAGTGCAGGATGTTGATAATGGGGATTGTGCATGTGTAAATGTGGAACACTTCATATCTTCCTCTCAATATGTCTGTGAACCTCAAGCTGTTCTAAAAGAAAAAAAGTTTATTAAAAAAACATGGAATCTCAGTCTCTGTAATGCCCATGCTTGTGGTAACATCTCATATCTCATTTAATGTCATTCTTCTTGCCCCCAGAGCTATCCGAATTCAATTTATTTAATAGCTATAGGCCTATTCAGATGTCTGTTTCTTCTTGTGTGAGTTTTGACATCTTGGATCTTTCAAGGAGTTGGTCCATTTCACCTAGGTTATCAAATTCATGGGCATAGAGTTGTTTATAATATTCCTTTATCATCATTTTAGTGTCCATGGGATCTGTGATGATGTCCCCTCTTTCATTTCAGGTATAAGCAATTTGTGTCCTCTTTCTTTTTGTCTTAGTTAGACTGACTAGAGACGTGTCAATTTTATTGACCTCTCCAAAGAAACAGCTTTTGGTGGTGGTGATTTTCTCTACTGATTTGCTGTGCTCAATTTAATTGCTTTCTGCTCTAATTCTTATTTATTTTCTTCTCTTACTTTGGATATAATTTGCTCTTCTTTTTCTACTTTACTAAGTTGATTGATTTTAGTTCTTTCTTCTTTCTTATGTATGCATTCAACAGCATAAATTTCCCACTAAGTACTGTCTTTGCTGCATCACACAAATTTTGATAAGATGTGTTTTTATTTTAATTTATTTGAAAATAATTTAAATTTCTTTTGATATTTCTTCTTTGACCCATGAGTTATGTAGACACATATCATTTAATCTCCATGTATTTTGGGAGTTTCCAATTTTTCCAGTTAATTCTCTGTTATTTGTTTCTAGTTAAATCCCATTGTGATCTGACAGCAGACATTATTTGATTTCTATTCTTTTAAATTTGTTATGTTTTAGGCCCAGATTGTGGTCTATCCTGGTGAAAATCTCATGTGAGCTTGAAAATAATGTTTATTCTTCTGTTGTTGGATGAAATTGTCTATAGATATCCATTATATCCAGTCCATTGAAGTTGTTGTTGAATTTGACTCTGCCTTTACTGATTTCGGGCTTTCTGAATCTGTCCATTTCTGATAGAGAGGTGTTGAAATCTCCAACCATGAGAGTGAATTCATCTATTTCTTCCTGTGATTCTATCAGTTTTTGCCTCATGTCGTTTGATGCTCTATTGCCAGGCACATACATGTTAAGGACTGTTATGTGTTCCTAGAAAAGTGATCCCTTCATCATTATGTAAAGCCCTTCTTTATTCCTAATAAATCTTCTTAATGTCTTCTCTGCCTCAAATTAATAAAGCTTCTCCTGTTTTATTTGCTTAGTATTATCATGGTATATTTTTCAACATCCATTTGGTTTCTAAGTATCTTTATATTTAAAGTGAGTTCCTTGCAGGCAACATATAATTACATAGTATTTTTGTATTTATTCTGATGAAGTGTTTTTTCATTAGATCATTGACAGTCAAAGTGATTATTAATATAGTTAGATATCTACCATATTTGTTACTGTTTTCTATTTGTTGCCCTTGTTCTTTGTTCCTATTTTTGTCTTCCTCTCTTTTCTGCATTTTTTGGTTTTAACTGATCATTTTGTATGATTCCATTTTCTCTCCTTGCTTAGCATATCAGTTATACATTCCTTTAAATGTTTTTAGTGGTTGCTCCCATTACTTTATATCCTATTCAGTTTCATGTTTTTCTGTAATCTTCTGCACATTGCAATCCTGAATGAATTATTCTTTCTCTAACACCATTGTACTACTTATGACACTACAAGATGTTTGGAGGTATCTGAAATACAAATATAGACACCAAAAAGGCATTGTTTAATGATTGCTCAAGTAAAACTTCCATTCTTACACATGCATAACTTTCTTCCCCATGGTAATGTTAAAGCCATTTGTTGAAATTTAATACATACTATATTAATTGTGTCAGTGATGCATATCACAATCATGCTGAAACTCAGCAGGATTCAACAATATTTTTAATAACCTCATGAGTCTGAGAGCAAGAGATATATATTGACCTTGATTGGGTGTCACTTTCAGTCTCTGCCCAGTTCAGTTCCATGCCTGGGTTGGCTAGCTGTCAATTGATTTAAACTGTCCTTCCTTGGGTGACTGTGCTATTGGCATTTTCAGCTCTTCTACACGTATCTCCAACCTCCTACATGTAACCTCAGTCATGTTTTAATGGAAATGGTAGAAACACAAATGCACAGGCAAATTATATAAGTGTGTTTTTAAGCCTCTTCATGACTTCAAGTCTACTCACATCCACTGGTCATGAGTCACAAAACCAAGTTCAGATTCAAGAGGTGAGGTAGATCTTGTCCATAATGGTTTGACACTGGAAAGTTATATGACAAAGGATATGGATTAAAGCAGGGCAAAAAAATTAGAGCCAAATACTTCAATTTTCCATATTCACTATCCTTTTTATTGGGTTGGCCAAAAAGTTCATTTGGGATTTTCTGTAAAATGTTAACGGAAAAACCCAAATGAACCTTTTGGCCAACCCAATATTTTTAATCAGTTTATGATGTATAGAGCACAAATGTTTTAAAAATACCAGTTAGTATTTTGCTTGAATTTTGCCGAGAAAAATGACACAAAGACAATGACTGCAAAGCAAAAATGCATTTCCTACTTCTGATTTTTCTATTTCAAAAGACAGTTACTCAGAGGAACAAAAAAGTGTTCTAGAAATCTGTTTGGGGTGCATTTTTTGTGTGTCTAAGAACAAGCACATTCAATAGTCAAGGCAAATCTCTAACTGTCCCATTCAGTTATGTAGGACATATTAAGTTTCTGTAACATGTCACATGGTGCTATCTCTTGATTTGTACGTATATAAGTGTTTCAGTTGCAGTGCTGTGTAACTAACTGCCACAAATCTGAGTAGTCTGAAACAATGGCATTTATTTTGCTTACTAATCTATAATTTGGGCAAAACTCTGTGGGGATAGCTCATCTTTGTTCCACATGGCATGAGCCAGCTCAACTAGAAGGCTGAGGCTGGTTTGTTCACTTATATTCCTAGTGGTTGACACTAAGACTCAAATGATCAGGTAATGAAATTTGAGGGGCTACTTAGATATCTCTTTCTAATGCCATGTGGCTTCTTTAATATGTAAACTTCATGATAGATGTGCACCTATATGTCAGCTCACAAATCTCAAGGTCAGATCCCAAAAGAGAAGGAGAACCAGCTAGAAGCTGCATCACTTTTTGTTAGCCATGGAATCCATGAAGTGTCACTTCTACCACACAATGCATGTCACCATATATGATTGCTTTTTGAGGGGACAACATTCAGAATTCACCTTTTGATGGGAAGAGAATCGAAGTTCTGAAAGACTATGTAACACTAGATATTTTGCTGTGACCATTTTTGTAAAGTGCAATTAACCAATGATGCTCTAAGACAAGAGCCCTGTCACAGTGCCCACCCATATGGCTAGAGCAAGCTGCTCCCTCTCAGCACCATTCCATGGACTCTAGCATTTCAATTGATGTTTTGTACCTTTTATACCCTATAAAACAGTCACTGTGTGCTTCATTTCTTGAGGACCCTGTTCTCTTACAGGACAAAAGTCCTAGTAAGGGCTAATCAGATAAACACAGTCACTGAACATGTACAATATTTTAAAAATACATTAAGTTGTTGATATGTAGAAAAGAAAATGTATTCTTTCAGAATATATGGTGATGGATTTGAACTATTCTACTGAAGAAAATTGATTATCAGTTTCATAAAACATATCTGAAGTTAACTTATTTATTGCTTATAATTTCTCCCTAAAACTGCCCCCGCCCCACCAGAAAGTATGATCCAAGAGAACAGGAACCCGTACGTTTTGTTTTTACCAGTGTATTCCCAGTACACAGAACAGTTGAATGAATTAATAGCAAAATCAATTATGACTACAAACAAATAAGGAAGTTATTAGAGAAGTAAGGCCAGACTTTACACACAATGGATAACAAGAAAATCTGTTTTGTCAACAATTTGACAAAACTTGGATTAGAGTTCCCGCTATGGAGCAAATTTCTTTCTCTCTGCAGGCAAGAAAACTGAGGTCATTTTATTTGGACTCTTCATGAGTTAAGACACATACTATACTAAAAAATGAATTGATCCTTTCAATTATATTCCTCGGGACTGAAAAAATACTATAGAAACTTCTAGGGTGCTTATAAAAACATATTTAACTAGGCAGGAATCCAAAGACTCTTCACTGTCTCTGAAAGCTCTTAAAAGCTTAAATAAGCCATTTCTATTTCTATAAGAAGTTTTACCAGCTCTGTTTATGACTTGGACCAAGGATTATGTGGCAACAGAGTCCACTTAAAGTGAAGGCTCTAAACATCTGTCTCTGAGAGATTGTTTTAAGTGAACTATGGATGTGAAATTTAAACAACTGAAGTATCATAAGAATACCACTCCTTTTTATTTAATTGGAGATGATTATTAACATTCTAATGCAAATCTTTGTCACTTAAGATTAAGATTTTGAATTCTATAAGAAAACGAGTTACATTGATGTGAACAAGCTTTCTACTACTATCATTTAGCATGAGGTGGGGAAGAAAGTATAAATGTCAGAGGAAGACACACTTAGATTTATATCACAGTTCCAACAACTATGACTCGAGTGTCTTTGGACAAAGTACCTAATCCTCATGAATCTCAATTGTTTTTCCCATTTTTTGGTTGCACCTATAAAGCTTAGCACACACTTTGGCTTTTAAGATTAAATGAAAGAGCATATTTAAGCATAAAACAGTGCCCAGTTAATAAATAGCAGCTGATCTCCAAATTCCTACTTATCGTAGATGCTTAATATTAAATAAATTACACACTTTTGGTAATAAAGAGAAATTTAGTTATTACCTCCCATAAAAGCCAGAAAAATGGAAGTTACACTTGAAATTTTACTTATCAGTCTTTCTCTAAGAATTGAATCTCAACTTCTAACAACACAGGCAACCATCCTGCAACAGTCAATCCCTTCTGCTGGTTGTCTTCCTCCTGGATGCCTGGGTTCAGGGCATCTCCTAGGCAGTCCCCAACCCCCTGTGCTTTATATCACAATACTGCTTACATTCTAATATTATTTCCCATTGGTTTCCCAAGTTCAAACATAGATTCTCTCTATAACAGTTGTAACAGTTTATTACTACTACATTGTACAGCCCACATCACAGTGCCTGGCACATAATAGGGGTTCAAAAAAGTGGTTCCAGGAAAAAAAAAAGGGGGGCTCCAGAATGGCAGAATTCATGGACGTGTCCCACTGTGCACACATCAGCAACCACACAGAAGCTTCATCAAAAGTGTCCATACTCACTACTATATATATAAAATAGGTAGCTAGTAACGACCTACTGTATAGTACAGGGAACTCTACTCAGTAATCTGTAATGGCCTATATGGGACAAGAATCTAAAAAAGATGTGTATATGTATAACTGATTCACTTTGCTGTACACCTGAAACTAACACAACATTGTAAATCAACTATACTCCAATAAAAAAAAGTGTTCACACTCACAGTTAGTATAATCACATCATCACGATCATTACCATCAAAATTCAATTGCATATGATATTTTTTAGCTTTTGTAAGTTATTGAATTCCCACCATTTCCAGTATCCAGCTCCATTTTACAGCAATCAGTCTTAAGATAAGTTTCTATCACCAATTTTCAGGTAGGTGGTTAAATGTGAGGGCCAGAGGGTCAAAGCAGTTTGTCTACAGTTATACGTACACTTAATAGCACTGATGCTTTCAGAACTCGTGTCCTACTTCTCGGGCCAGATCTTCCAAGATCACTTCAATTATTCCTAGGGATTCCTGCTCTGTAAGACTTATGAAAGGATTATTTAGGATGCAAGATTTTGATTCCTGACACATTATCATTTCTGTTCCCATGGGCTAAATAGACCAGGAATTAACATATTTTGTATGGATTAAAGCTTCCATTCAATATCTCTGTGGAGAAGGCCTTAAAGCATTATGTTCTCTTCCATGCATGCTGACTTGAGGAAAGCAGGAGAGAGAATGCTTATTTGTTGACATTTTGGTTTTGGTAAATAAAGTGACCATTTTTTTTTTTTTTTAGTACGCAGGCCTCTCACTGTTGTGGCCTCTCTCCTGTTGCGGAGCACAGGCTCCAGACGCGCAGGCTCAGCGGCCATGGTTCACGGGCCCAGCCCCTCCGCGGCATGTGGGATCTTCCCAGACTGGGGCATGAACCCGTGTCCCCTGCATCGGCAGGCGGACTCTCAACCACTGCGCCACCAGGGAAGCCCTAAAGTGACCTTTATCTTCAGTCACACACTTGAATTTAAGTAAACATAAGTGAAAGTCTGGAAAGCCTGGCTAAAAGCCAAGTATATTTTGAACGAAGTATGCCTTGTTCTCAGAGGAAAATACTCTTTACTTCTTCCTTCAGGCCTATTTTTCCTTTAAAATATCCAGATAATCATGAAAGATAGATTAGATAAACAATTCCTGACCCAACAGTTTCAGTTTTCTTTGCAAAAGCATTGATAATAGAATTGTTTCAAGAAAGCAAGTTCCTTGAGCAGATGTAAAACATCAAAGACTCTGGCCCGGCATCTTTGTGCATTTCTTCAATGGAGATGCATGCAGTGGTCCAGGCACTGTGCTAAGTGGTGGGGCTTCACAGAAGGCAAAAGACACAGTAATAATTTAGGCTTTTTAAAAAAAGCAAGACAGGGCTTCCCTGGTGGCGCAGTGGTTAAGAATCTGCCTGCTAATTCAGGGGACACGGGTTCAAGCCCTGGCCTGGGAAGATCCCACATGCCACAGAGCAACTAAGCCCGTGTGCCACAACTACCGAACCTGAGCTCTAGAGCCCACAAGCCATAACTACTGAGCCCACATGCCACAACTACTGAAGCCTGAGCGCCTAGAGCCCGTGCTCTGCAACAAGAGAAGCCATGACAATGAGAAGCCCGCTCACTGCAACAAAGAGTAGCTCATGCTCACCACAACTAAAGAAAATCCGTGCACAGCAGTGAAGACCCAACACAGCCATAAATAAATAAATTTAAAAAAAAAAGAAGCAAGACATAGTTCATTATTTTTATATCTATTTTAAGAGGACCTTCACTGACAGGTAATATTAAACCTACAGGCATAGATTCAGCTTTTATCTAGATAAACATGAGCTGTGCATTTGCTTGATGTCAGAGAAGTTTTGGTAAGGAACCAAGTACTGATTATCTTTCAGAACAAGCCAATGGACTTTTCAAATGAGTTCAGATGTCTATCTTTTCTAACACCAACGTGCCCATACATATTTATTATAGGTTATGTTCTTATTCTAATATTTAGGTGGGAAAGATTTGTATTTTATCTGCTCCAGAGATAGTTCATAGAGTTACAAGCATCTTTGCCCAAGTCTCACTTTTACCTCTGTTTTGCTTCCTGTACCCTGTTCCAGACCCTCTCCAGGGACATGGATCTTCGTCTGATGAAATATGGCTGTGATTACTGTCCTTAGCAGAGAGGTGACACACATACTTATGTCTCAGTCTCAAATTTTTCTACTATTCCACTAATACATGACTAGTGTGCATGAGTGGCAGAAAGAGAGAGAGAGAGAGAAAACCCTTCTTTAATTTTTGATATTGCCAATCCCTACCCTCTTTGGAGCATCTCAACGTCTACACATAGAACATGGTATCCCTCTAGGATCCCCACCTCTCACTTCACCCAGACAATGGCACATAATAATCCACAGAGTACACTGGTCTCTGAGGGATTATTCTCAACATCCCATAGGGCTTTATCAGAGTAGTCCAGGAGTGGGTCTCTGATGTTTAATTTTATGTGTCAACTTGACTGGGTCACAGAGCACCAGATATTGGGCAAAACATTATTCTGGGTCTGTGAGGGTGTCTATAGAGGAAATTAGCATTTAAATTTGTAGACTGAGTAAAGCAGATTGCCCTTCCAGTGTGGGCAGGCTTCATCTAATCCATTGAAGGCCCGAATAAAACCAAAAAGCAAAGTAAGAGAAATCACTTTCTTTGCCTGACTCTCTTCGAGCTGGGACAGTGGCCTTGTATTATCTTTGGACTTGGACTGAACCTTAAACCATTGGCTTCTCTGTCTTCTCAAGTCTTTGGACTCAGACCAGAACTACAGATTTAGGGACTTCTTAGCCTCCATAATCATATGAGCCAATCAATTCCTTATAATAAATTTCTCTCTCTCTCTCCTCTCTCTCTCTTCTCTTTCTGTCTCTATCTGTCTACTCTGTCTCTCTGTTTTTCTCTCTTTCAGAGAGATAGAGGGATAGAGATGATAGAGATAGAGACAGAGATAGAGATATTCATATCCTATCTGTTCTGTTTCTCTGCAGAATACTAACACAGGGTCCAATCCCACTAGAAGTACTGCAGCCAGTGTGAGGTGAAAGTATGTGCCTTTTAAAAAACTTTCTTCTGGCAAATTTTAATTATTGAGCAAAGCACACACACTTGCATTTACGTATATACTACAAATACCTTGTGAAACCATATAAAGAAGAGAACTATTTTTTCAAAGATCATGTAATCCACAGACATTCCTATGGACCACAAATAGAGTATATCTTTCACATTACCCCACAGAGTAGTTTTAGTTCCATTCTTTATCCTTCTCCTTTTCCATATTCATTTTCAGCCTGTGCACTGGAAACTTTAATTTTAGTCTTTATTTGTAATACTTTTTTCAAAACCTTGGCGCCATCAACACTGCCCACCCCCAATATAAGGAGTCACTCCTTCATCTGCACAAGCTGGGCAGAAGCTTTGCAATTTGAAACTTTTCCCCTTGGAGATAGAAGCTGAATTATTTGACAGTTGTGTTTTTCCTCCCAAAAAACTCCATATGTGAAAGGGAAACAGCATAATAAGAGTGTATTTTGCCCATTCCAGAGAAAACCTTCATGGGTCCCAGAATCTCAGAGCTTCATGACAGACACTCCTTACACTCAGGCCTGGGCATACCCCTGTTGGCAGGATGCTACTTACTGTCACAAATTCTATGACTGTATCATTATGACAATATAAGCACACTGAGGACAGGGATTTGATCTGTTTTGTTCTTTGTCTTATGCCCAACTTTTAACATAGGGCCTACACATAATTTTTACTCCCTAAATAAGCTCAAATGAATCACAATAATTCATACATTCAAGACATTTCCTAAGGGCACATTAGTGCCAGGAACTGCGAGAAAAAAGTGAGGAGAATGTGCAAGAAAGAATACTGAGATGAATAAAGTAGTCTTAAAGTCCAGTCACAGACATAGAACTAAAATGCCAAGTGTTGGCTAAAGAAAAAGAAATAGTGTCTAGGAACTTCTATGGCCCAGCATCATTTTCTGTCTTGCAGCTCATATTTGAAAGACAGATTGCATTTTTTTCTCAGTTCATCTTTTTTTTTCTTAACATCTTTATTGGAGTATAATTGCTTTACAATGGTGTGTTACTTTCTGCTTTATAACAAAGTGAATCAGCTATACATATCTCATCTTCCTTTTATGTGCTATTAAACAATGAGGCAGAGCATTTTATCCTATTTTCATCAAAAATTTTAGTTCTAAAGTTTTCAATGAATAGAAGCATTAGAATTGAATTATAAGAAGAATAGATGTACCACAGCAGTACTACAGTAATTTCAGAGTGATTTTTTTTTAAAGATAGATTATTAAATTTAACCACATTGTGTCATGTGGTTATTAGTCCACTTGGTATTCATCTTCAAATACTATTTTTTTAATGAAAGAAATGCCAATTCAGCCATTTGGGGATATTTATTATAATGATGGTTTATGGGAAAACAAACTACCTGATTGTTAAAGGATTTTAAATCTATTAAAGTGGATGACAGAAAGAGAGACCGAGTGAATATCGGCAAAAATTATACATTGTTTCCTGGAGAGTAACTAAGAAAATTGGAGTCATTAGAATTTAAAGGTTATTTCCAATAAATACTAGTAGGTTCAAAAGAGTTGAATGGGAAATTAAGAGAGGTAAAGACACAAAGATTAACTCCCATGTGAAAGTAAACTTTAAATTTTGTAATATCTTGTTTGCAAACTCTGGCATTTTCTTGTCAAAGAACATAAAAGTAATAAAAAAAATTAATATTTGCTTAGCATTTGTACTATGTCAAGTTCTGTGCTGATTATAAATGATGAAATTTAAACTTCAAAACAAAAGTATGAGGTGTTTACTTCTTATGCCTATTTAATGAATGGGCTATAGTGGAAAGTTCATACTGGTTAGGTAACAGTACAAGGCCAGGAAGAGTCAGAACTTAGGTTTAAAACTATTCAGTCAACTTTCTTATTCATCAGGTTAAATTGCCTCTCACAGTGGAAAAGAGGGAGAAAAAAGGAGGAAGGAGTAGAAAGAAAGATTGTAGGTAAATGCATGGCTCTGAGGGATATTTTTTGTCCTCGATTCTATCAGTTCAGGCAGCAATTTTGTATTTAAAGCATTGATCTCTTGCTCACTAATTTTGGACCTTACAACGGCTCTCATTCTGGTCTCTCTTCTTGGTTCTGAGCCCAGGTATTTCATAAATATCTCAAGCATGCTCCACTGCCACACAGCAATGCCAGCATACTCTTACCTTCTTACCCCAACTCCCAGAAACTTAGCCCAAGTTCCAGGCCTTCTTAGGCGCCTAGAATGAGCATTCAAGGGCATTTTAATAACTGGACAGTCCATTGCAAGTATCTCTAGGAAGTTCATCAAATGGCCTATGCCTTAAGTCTCCACGTTGCCTTCCATGCACTAACAAGCAGACAAACAAAACAAACCCAAAACTTTACATACAAAAGATAGTTCTCAGTGAATCAGAAGAGTTGCCTAGTTTTATTATTGTTTTTAGTTAAGTATTCCAGCTGTGACTGTAGAGTGGCCAGCCTTTTCTTAATCAATCAAAAATCTTTTTGGGCTCACTTTGCAGAAAGAAACAGATTTGCCACTGCTGTTTCATTTTGCTTTTCACTTGTGCTATTGTCCATCAATCCTTTTCAGACTCCTAAAAGTAAGTAAAATATAGCTTTGCCAATATGGGATTACATTTATCTGCTGTTTTAGATTGCCCTAGTCCAGCACTTTTATGTAATTATTTCCCTTGATTATTGAATCATATTTCCAAGATTCAACTTTTTTTTTTTTTTTTTTTTTTTTAAACATCTTTATTGGGGTATAATTGCTTTACAATGGTGTGTTAGTTTCTGCTTTATAACAAAGTGAATCAGCTATACATATACATATGTTCCCATATGTCTTCCCTCTTGCGTCTCCCTCCCTCCCACTCTCCCCATCCCACCCTTCCAGGCTGTCACAAAGCACCGAGCTAATATCCCTGTGCCTTGCGGCTGCTTCCCCCCAGCTATCTACCTTACTACGTTTGTTAGTGTGTATATGTCCATGACTCTCTCTCACCCTGTCAAAACTCACCCCTCCCCCTCCCCATACCCTCAAGTCCGTTCTCCAGTAGGTCTGCGTCTTTATTCCTATCTTACCCCTAGGTTCTTCATGACATTTTTTCCCCTTAAATTCCATATATATGTGTTAGCATACGGTATTTGTCTTTTTCTTTCTGACTTACTTCACTCTGTATGACAGACTCTAGGTCTATCCATCTCATTACAAATAGCTCAATTTCATTTCTTTTTAAGGCTGAGTAATATTCCATTGTGTATATGTGCCACACAAGATTCAACTCTTAAAAGAGAATATCAAAAAAGAATTTCTTTAAAAAGGAGAAACACATCGGCTTTTGAAAGAAAAAATATTATTATGTTTCTGTGTACTTCTCTAATGTTTAATTCCAAAGAAACAGTGTACTGCAATCAAGAGTTTATAGACAATATTCAGAAACCAAGTGTATCATCTTTATAAACAAATATCTGTCTGAAGGAATAGTTTGATAAACGGAATTTCAGATCTCTGATGATATAGAGTTGGGTGTTCTGCTGCAAAAGAATAAACTCAATAATACCAGGTGACTGTAAGTATGGAATAGAATCATAATTCGATCTGGACCTCTGGGTCACAATACGACTTTCCCGGGTCTTAGTCATTTTTGTGTTTGTGGGTCGTTTCTTCAACTAAACAATAAAATTGCATTTTATGATTGTTTTCATACAAAGGTGAATGTAATCCAGGCTGGTGATATTTACTTTTCTGATTTTACAATAAATTAAAGCATTCTTGTGCACCTTTAAACTTATCACGGGTCCTAAGATGCTATAGCATCTTACCTACTGAACCTAAGGGGTAAATTGACACTCCTGGATTGGTTCAGGGTCAAGGTAGGAAGCTACACACATAGTATGGTTTAGATGTCATTTTGAGATTCTGACTTTCCAAACTGCCCAGTTTATTTTAGCACAGCTCTCACTTGATAGTTGGTCTAAGATATTTAGTTTTTACGTTGCTCATTTGAATAGAGATCTGTGGACAGTATGAAGGTATCATTCAACCTGAGGCAATAGGAATTTTCAAGACGCATTTTCTTGTTAGTTCGGTGGAGCTCTTAAATTTAGTTTTTTCAAATGATCTAATCAGGACCTTTGAAGGAATAGTGTTCAGACATTACAGGTTGACATGGGAGTGATTGTGTAGAGGCTCTGGAAAACTGGGAAAGTGGCATCTAGAGTATGCTCCTGTCCATTTCCAAAACCTGCTGTATCTACAGTCTAACTTTCTCAACTCAGTTAATATCAATCCTGTCCTTCCAGATGTTCAGTCAAAACCTTGGAGACATTCTTGACTCTTTTCTTTTTCTCATACACCACATCAATCAGTTAAGAAATCACATCGTCTCTACTTCAATAGACTCAACACTTCTCTCTAATCCCATTGCTATCACTTTCTGGATTATCGCAATAGTCTCCTAATTGGTCTCCCAGTTTGTATCCTTTCTCCTTTCCTGGCCCTTCTCAACACAGAGGCCAAATGTTTCTTTTTTTTTTTTTTTTTTGCGGTATGTGGGCCTCTCACTGTTGTGGCCTCTCCCGTTGCGGAGCACAGGCTCTGGACGCGCAGGCTCAGCGGCCACGGTTCACGGGCCCAGCCGCTCCGCGGCCTGTGGGATCTTCCCAGACCCGGGCACAAACCCATGTCTCCTGCATCGGCAGGCGGACTCTCAACCACTGCACCACCAGGGAAGCCCCAAATGTTTCTTTTAAAAAGTAAGACATTCATCTGTTTCATACTCCTCGATGCCAACCTTTTTGCCAAAAGTAACAGCCCAAGTCTTTACAATGCCTTACACAGCTGGACACAATCTAGTCCCACTTTTCTTCCTAATGTCACCTCTTATTTCTCTCCTCCATGATCACTACATGCTAGAACTATAAGCCTTCTGGAATCCTCTCTCTGCCTCAGGTTTTGGCATTGAATGTTCCCTCAGATTCCCTTGTTGGTCCATCTCTTCCCTCCTTCAAAGCATGCCTACGTCATTTTCTCAGTGAGACTGATAGCATCCACCATTTTTACCCTCTGCCCTAGACTCCTTAATTCTCTTCCCAGATCTATTTTGCCACAGCATTATAACCTCTTAACATAACATATTTTATTATCTATTATTTATTGGTTGCTATTTGTCTCCCCCAAAACAGAGATTACTGCCTGATTTTATCGCTGATGTATTCTTAGAACCTAGGACCATTCCTGACACATAACAGATATTCAATACATATTTATTAAGTGATTGGAATAAATGAATGTGGAGACACCAGATTGATGGGTACATAGTCAGTTGGACCTTATGCATTGTCTCCTAAAGGAAGAGGGTGTTTGGTCAGTTTTAATGTATTACCTGGGAATGGTGCTGGAAACTAGTATTATAATGATCTTTATACAGTTTGCTCAGGTAGAGCATATATACAAGTTTGATTGGATAGAGCCTTTTTTATTCTTCTAATAATTATCTGTAATCCTAATTCAGAATGCAAAGGTCCCTGTGAGTCCTTGAAGTAAAGATTATTCCAACAATTTCAATGATTTGCAATGATGGACGTTGCTGCACTTAGCATTGCCCAAATTGAAAACAGACCAAGATAGAAGGGAAGATGGGGTGTCTGGCCAGAGGGTCACTGATGCCAGGGGAGAGAGTTTTTTGGTTATTGCTTTCTCTCTCTTATGGATGCACCTGGAAACATTGTATCATTATGCTATCCTAGCTGAAACTAAAATCTATGGAAGCATGGCTATGTCTTGGATAACAGTATTTGGGAACATAGAGCTCCAAATTTTAAGAGACTGCTTCAAAATGTTAAAAATGCTTTAACCATTTTAGTAGCTATTTTAATAGTTTAATATTAAACTGTTTTTAAGAATACTTTGGGAGCATTCATCAGGAGATTTGGGGTTATGCTTCTAGGTACTATATAAAGAACTTCTGGGATTTTGTGAGGAAGCCAAAATTCCAACAGGATAAACTGATAATAGTGCAGAGGTTACCTTAAAAAAACCAAAGTCCATATCTTACTTCAGAAAACAAACTTGTAAAGAAGCATTGTATTAAAATAGAAGAGATTAATTGGTCAGCACAGTCATTCTCTCCTTTATAAAGTTCCAGGGAGGAAGGATGTATATTGATTACTCACTTCTGTGCAGTAGATCTCTCTCTCTTTTTTTTTTTTTTTTAAATTTTTAAGTATAGTTGATTTACAATACTGCATTAGTTTCAGGTGTACAGTATCATGATTCTGGTTTTTTTTGTGTGTGTGTGTATTATATTCCATTATAGGTGGCTACAAGATATTGGATATAATTCCCTGTGCTATACAATAAATCCTTGTGGCTTACCTATTTTATGTATAAATTTGTATCTGTTAACTCCATACTCCTAATTTGTCACTTTCCTCCACCTTTGGTAACCATAATTTTGTTTTCTATGTCTGTGAGTCTGTTTCTGTTTTGTATACAGATTCCTTTGTATTATTTTTTAGATTCCACATATAAGTGATATTATGTATTAGAACATTCTCTCTCCGTTTCGTTTGGAAGCTCACGATTTTTTTTCATGATTTTACACTCATAATCCTTTTCTAATTCTATCCCCTCCTGCATGACTGTAAACACCCTGCAACAAACATGTCATTATAAACACTGAACAGGCTGTGCACATAGCTATTCTTATCCTAGATTTCCATTCACTTCACTCTGGGCCTGGCCTTCCCATTCTCTAAGGCTCACCTAAATTACCTTTTCCTTTCTAACATCTGTAATATCTGGGTGAGAACATTTGAATCTTTGCTTTGAGTTCTGGTGGCACGTTCCATTTACTTTTGGCGCGCACATCACTCTGCCTAGCATTAGAGTCAATATTTTACAGGTTTGTCTCACCTGCTGGTAGTACAACCCTTGAAAGCAAAGTTAGTCTACTTCCTAATTTTATAACCTAACTGCTTAATACTATAACAAGGCTCCTGTGGTTATATGGTTATATGCTGACCTTAAATGTAAGATTTATGGGCTTCCCTGGTGGTGCAGTGGTTGAGAATCTGCCTGCCGATGCAGGGACACGGGTTCGGGCCCCGGTCCGGGAAGATCCCACATGCCGCGGAGCAACTAGGCCCGTGAGCCACAACTACTGAGCCTGCGTGTCTGGAGCCCGTGCGCCGCAACAAGAGAGGCCGCAATAGTGACAGGCCCGTGCACTGTGATGAAGAGTGGCCCCCACTTGCCACAACTAGAGAAAGCCCTCGCACAGAAACGAAGACCCAACACAGCAAAAGTAAATTAATTAATTAAAATATTCAGGGGACAAAAAACTTTAAGATGTATAAGGCCAATAAATGTCTTAAAAAATAAATAAGTAAATAAATGTAAGATTTATAAGGAGCCTGAGATACAGCTTCAGAAATTCAAATCCAGTAACTGCCCCCCCATTCTTGGTTTTGCTTTCCACGGTTTCTGTTATCTGATGTCAATGGAGGTCCAAAAATAGTAAATGGAACATTCCAGAAATAAACAACTTATAAGTTTTAATTTGCATACCATTCTGAGTTCTGTGATGAAATGTTCCACTGTCCCACTTCTGCCCCACTGGGATTCCCCAACCATCAACATCATCTGCTCCTGACATCAAATCATTGACATCATTATGGCTCAATGATCCAGGATCACCCGATGCAGACAGTTCTCCTTCTAATGTGTTATCAGAAGATCAGTATCCATGGGGGGTTGGCTCCAGAACTTCCCATGGATAACAAAACCCGTGGATGCTCAAGTCTCATATAAAATGGTGTAGTACAGTCAGCCCTTTGTAATTGAGGGTTCCGCATCTGTGCATTCAACCAATCACAGATCAAGTCCACAGGTGCGGAACTGCCAACTGAAGTAGCTTAATGCTACATCACAATGCCTGCTTCATTCACCTCATTTCACCTCATCATGTAGGCATTTGATCATCTTACACCATCACAAGAAGAAGTGTGAGTACGAAACAATAAGATACTTTGAAAGAGACCACAATCACATATCTTTTATTACAATATATTGTTATAATTGTTCTATTTTATTATGTTATTGTTGTTAATTTCTTACTGTGTCTAATTTATAAATCAGACTTTATTATAGGTATGTATGTATAGAAAAATAAAGTATATATAAGGTTCAGTACTATCCATGTTTTCAGACATCCACTGGGGGTCTTGGATAGTATCCCCTGCTGATAAAGGGAAATGACTGTAACTACTCTTGAAGAGAGGTTAGATTTACTTAAGTGACTTCAGAAGTAGTGTTTGGGAAGATGGGTGGAAAGCCAAAGAAAATTTTAACAAATGCTGAAGATGCTCAAAACTGGAATGAATATTCTTAATAGTATAATAGAGATATTCTAATTTATATGAAATGAAGACTTGTCAGAAATAGTAAGAATCCATTAAGGCTTCAAGCATTCTGTTACTTAAAGGTTTCTCCCATATCTGATTTTTTATGACTCTATGATTCTGTAATTCATGTCAATAGAAAGCATGCTTTAAAGTGTTAAGGTAGAATCATCTTAATCCAGAGGTTTGTTTGGAGAAGAAAATGATATACTGCATGTGGAAAATGCCTAGGATCATGCATGCACATAGTAAGTATATTTTCAACAAATCTGAGAAGCAGTGTAATATTTTCAAAAAATTCAATGTATCTTTAGAATTGTTCCACACTATCTATTCAGGCATCAAGAGTCTCTTTAAGATTAAAAATCAGGTAAAATATCTCTTGAATCCGTGTCCTTGTACATTTACTAATTTTTCCTGGAAAAAACTTTACCCAACTCGAGGTCTGACTACAGCCTCTAGATCTTCAGCTTTTTTTTTTTTTTTTTTTTTTTTTTATGCTGTACGCGGACCTCTCACTGTTCTGGCCTCTCCCGTTGCGGAGTACAGGCTCTGGACGCGCAGGCTCAGCGGCCGTGGCCCACGGGCCCAGCCGCTCTGCGGCATGTGGGATCTTCCCGAACCGGGGCACGAACCCGTGTCCCCTGCATCGGCAGGAGGACTCTCAACTACTGCGCCACTAGGGAAACCTGATCTTCAGCTTTTTAATCCAAATTTCATGTCATCTATGGAAACTTCTGGAATCTCAAGACTGTGTGTCCTTCCTATGTCATCTTGTAGCACCCTATAATTAACATTAGTATCCAACTTAATCACGCAGCGTTTAATTGCCCCTTTACTTGCTTGTCCTATCCACTTTGTTTTAAGTTCTTGGAGGTTACCTTATGTGTCTTATTCCTTTCCACGCCCCAGGGCCTAATACCCTGACTAAATAATAGATGTTTCAGCTGTATGTGGAATGTGGAAAGGTATACATGAACCAGTGAAAAAAATCTCTTCGGTTTGTTGTGAGAACAAAATCCCTTTATGTAGATGAAAACATATTTTGTAAACTCTAGCTTGTGATTTTATTATGGTTGCAAATACTTTTCTTCATGTCCTCTGCACCTAGCATTTTCCCTATATGCAGTTTATGTATAATAAAGATGTCTGAATAAATGAGTGACTAAAATAGAAAGTCCTATGGTTTAAAAAAATAACATAAAGTAAGTTATTAGAGCATAAAAACATGTTATTGTAATATTGTTCTTTTTGAGCCAAATTAAGTCACTTTGCAACATGCATTTCTTTACTCAGCTGAAAATATTCACTCTGCAAGTTTTAAAATGGCTTTCCCTTCTATTTGTCTTTTCCTTCTCATGAATTAGGCCAGCACACATCATTTCTATACTACCCAATGCCAACTTTTAAGCTGTTTCCATTATACATTCATTCCAATAGAAATAATGACTTCCATTTACCACAGTGTCAGAGGTCAGTGAAGGCAAATCAGCTGCAGCTGTATTGTTTTATAACAGAAGATAATGTTTTCCCCATTGTAGTTACAAGTGTGATTTCCTCAGAGTTCAAATACTCTTGGAGCTAAAATGTGATTTGATGTCTAATGGTCAGCTCACGTTCTGGGGATTAAGTTAATTAAAACAGTTGCCCTACTCTATTATAGCTCCCTGTAGACTAATTATTAAAGTGCCAAGAACCATGACAGCCCTACAGCAATTGAAAGTCACAAAGGGAGTTGCTTATATTACGGGAACTCCAGAACTCAGTAGATTATTGTCGGTAGTAAAAGAACATGCACACTGACAAGTAGATTACCTTCTCCACAGCCACTGAGCTATTATAAAATATACAAAGGAAAAGCCAAATGCACAAGCATTTGGATTCATAGCCTTTAGAATCTGCAATTTCCAAAGCTAGTCAAATATCAGAAAAGCAGTTTGGTAAAGTGCAAAGAGCTCTGTTAAGGGAATCTGGAGCGTAACTTTGAGTCCCAGCTCTCCCTCTAACTGTCTGGGTAAGCTCAGATAATTCCCTTCAAATGCCTCATCTCTAAAATGAAGGAAATATATGTGACCAGTGATTCCATCTTAACATATTTTGAGTTAAGTCTTTTACCAACCAGCATCTTTGGGTAGAAGGTACAAGGGGTACCATGAAGTGGTGAACGCAGTGTCTAAATCACTAGACCTTCTCCTTTTCAGAAATCTTCAAAGAGCTTTGCTTCATAGAATATACTTTAAAAGCTTTGTGTAAAATAGCTAGTGGGAACCTGCTGTATGGCTCAGGGA
Source organism: Phocoena sinus (assembly GCF_008692025.1). Lineage (NCBI taxonomy): Eukaryota > Metazoa > Chordata > Mammalia > Artiodactyla > Phocoenidae > Phocoena > Phocoena sinus. Next base: position 55,331,925 of record NC_045767.1, on the reverse strand, counting down.
GCTCAGCTTGGTGCTCTGTGATGACCTAGATGGGTGGAATGGGGGGGGAGGGAGGTCCAAGAGGGAGGGGATATATGTATACGTATAGCTGATTCACTTCATTGTACAGCAGAAACTAACACAACATTGTAAAGCAATTATACTCTAATTTTTTTAAAAAAAGCTTTTTTATTCTTTCCTGGTACAGAAAGGAGATGCTTGATGTTGTTTTTGTTTTTATTTTTGGTTTTCTGGTGAATCCCACAGAAGTCGTAAGCAAACAGATTTACATTTTTTTTATTATATGCTTTTATGTAACATACGTGTTTTCTTTCCACAATAAGTCAGTAATAATCACAATAATAAATCAAAAGTTTTTATACCTGTATTAATATAATGGAAAGAGCATTGGTTATAAAGTTAGACTGACCTAGATTTTTAATTCCAAATTTAATAGCTTTGTGGATTCAGGACAAATTGTTTTTCCTCTTGGAATTTTGGTCCACATTTATGATAGATAGATAGATAGATAGATAGAGATAGAGATATCCCACCTCATAACTCTATTGCCAGAATTTAGTAGGATACAACCACCCACACATCATGCAGTGGGCAGTTAAACTTATTTTCCTTCCACCTGCATAGAGCAAAGAGATAATATCCTTTTTACAATATGCTTAATATAATCAGATTTTATTTTATTTATGAAGGCTGGGCTGTAGTTCAAGACATTTAATAGATGAGTACATGGCATTTCATGTTGTATTCTGATTTAAAAATGCCATTATCACTGGTATAGGAACACAAATTTTGGAGACTGCTGGGATGAGTAAAATCAAGGCAAGGAATTGGATAGATCTATAGATAATTATTCTCTCAAGGTTATCTATGAGCTATCACAACCATCAGGTATTTGGCTACCTATATTACATGCAGTTGATTTTCCAGCCTGCAAGCCATTAAGATATAGGACTTAGGTATTTTCATTTTGGATATGTCAGTACAGAAATATTTGTTTTAAATCAGCTTTTTATATTAACTTTTCATTTATGTAAGTTTAATATCAACTGGTAATATTATTGTTACTTGTCAGCCAGCAAATCCATTTTGGAATCATTTTGTGTAGTCAATAAATCATCTTGTAAAATCCCTTTTCTCACTAGAGTTAACAGCAATACCTATTAGGAAGCAGCAGTTCTCATTATTACTCCAAAGGGTGCCAGGGCATCAAAGTATATAAGCTGTGGCAGAGCTCATTCATCAAGGTAAGAAATCTGTTTCCAGCACTAAAATAGGGGCTGAGAAACACCAGAGACCAGTACTTGTGTGAAATAAGTAGAAATACAAAACAGGAAAGAGAGTTACAGAGAGAAGAAAATATAGTTTATCTAAAGTTATATGTGTGAACTGATATTCAATTATTGATATAATCTTGCCCTTCACAAATATACAAAGTAAATGGCTTAATTTACAGAGGTCTATACTTTTTAAAAGGCTACAATTGTGTAAAAAATCTTTTAAAACAGATTCTTCACTTATTCTGATCATAAATCTAGATATTCAGAAATTATATCCTATAATATCATTGATTTCTTGATTAGTGGTAGATTTGTTATAAAATTTAATAACAAGTTTATTTATATCTGAAAACATGCAGCTAGAATAACCTCAAGATTCATTCTGATTGGGTCTTTCAGTCAAGTCAAGGTGCAGGATACATTTATTTTCTAGGAAGCATGGGTCACAAAAAAATTAGTACTCATAGTTTCCAAGTGGATAGAGATTAGGATGATGGTTCCCAAAGTAACAAGTGAAATAACTCCCAAAATCTACCTGTTGATTCAATGGCTTTTTAAACAAAGCCCAAATTGGGGTAATTTCACAGTTATCTTACTATCATTTAAAATTTTTAATCTGATTGTGCAAATTGATTAATGTTGGTCATGTTTTAAAATATGCAAAAATGAATAGATCCAAAATGGCATCAGTCTCTTCATTTGGGCAAACATAATGATAGATAACTAATGTCACACAGCCTATTTGACAATAGCGTTATTATCTATTATTAGCAAGGTTTCAATCAGCCATGGCCCATTGCCTACCTGGATTGATCACATTAACTGGATAATTGCTGACTGTTCACTTCATATTGTCTCTATAATAAATTATTGATGTTTTCCAGGTATGCTGGTGGGATAACTAACTTGGTTTACATTTTCTATTCCTCTAAATATTTAATAGAACATATCACACTGAATAACCTTGTTCTTTCAAACCTAGGATATGTACCTATATGTTTATTTAGACTTCGTGGAAGAAAAGGAGAAAAAAAGAGAATACTAAGCTGATTTATTCCCTAACATAGGCCTATTTCTTTCTTCCAAATTTGGTTAGAACTCTTCTCAAGATGAATGGGAAGTTCAGTAAGCTTTAGAGGGGGTCTTGGCTGCAGCAGATTAAATGGAATTTTGACAGCTGTGGAGATCCATGATTTCACAGGCAGTCTCTAGCCATGCCTGTTGGCATTTTAGCTCCTAATTGAGACCCCTTCAATACCTAACATGGCTGCCATAGAAAGATTGCTACTCATAAACTATCTTTTTTATATAGAAGCCTCTCATCTTCAGTCTGACATGAATCAGAGTGAGCATCAGGGACTCAGAGAGGAGAGGAATTATTTAGAGAGCTGTGTTAAATCACCATCCAGAATTTTACATAAAGCAACATAAGACATTGGCAGTATCAGGCAACTGGGTTTTGATCACAACAACAAAAGTCTAGTTTTCGGCTCTGGGCCATTGCCTTCTGAAAGAACTGTCTGAAGAATAATAGAAAGCAGAGAATGCTCAGAATAAGTTGTCTCCATAGCCTCATTTTCTGTGACTGTCTGTCTCTGTCTCTTTCTTTCTCTCTCCATAACTTCATTTTCCCAGATTGCTGGAATTTTATTACTTTTTCATTTTTACACCATTTAAATATATTCATTCTACTTATTGCTGAATTTCCTATATAATTTACAGAAAAACAATGCACTTTTTTTTGCTAAACTTATATTTGGCCATCTTGCTAAAGAATTACTAAGTTGGTGAACAAAATAATAATCTGTAAAAATACAATAGACTTTTCAGAGATACAGCAAAATTGTGAATCTCAAATTTTCACATGCTATCCAATGTACATAGAATGGCTGATCATAGAGTAGTTGTAAGCACAACAAAGGGGCAATTCAGACATTGTCTGAGGACACATGGCTGTGATGCACTGAACAGCAGAGAAATCACTGAGGTGTGTGGTGGTGAAACTTGCTGGAATCTACCATTTTGGGTTTGTGGGAAAGATGTCCCCAAATATAATTGCCTGAGGGTAGTGTCAGAAGTTCTTGATACTGCTGAGCTGAACACAGTGCTCTGCAGGAATCCAGGTGCTGGAGAAAATTATTATGCTACAGAAGGTTGGAGCTGGAGAAGCCTCCCATGCTGTAGGAGCCAAATTCTGGAACAGTCCTTTGCCCTACAGGAGCCTGCTGAGACAGCATACTGGAAGCAGGGAGAAAAACCTTTCTCTTGTAATGTCTCTTCAGTGCCCTCTCCTGCAAAGGTTAACACATTCCAGCTAACAAAGAGAAAACATTTAAAGAGCTCATCCTCATTTTCTTATAACCAACAAGGAAGGGTGAATTTGCAATTGCAAGGAAATAAATTGATGATTGGCATGTTATTGTGAAAATAAAAAGAAATAAGTTTTGAGCAAAGATATGAAGAGATTGAAGGAATTATCCAGAAGAGTATATTTCCAGGCAGAGGGGGGACATCTTGGAATACACTTGGTGTTACAGAGAAACAGAAAAGGATCAATATGGCTGGAATAGAGTGAAAGATAATGAAATGATATCAGACAAAAAGAGAAAGGGAAAATAGCAACTGTATCATGTAGGGCATTTTATACCTCTGTAAGATGTTGACTCTGAGTAAACTAGAGAATGATTACAGAGTTGTTGTTGTATTTTTTAATTTTAAATACAATTTTAAAGGTTACTTTCCATTTACAGTTATTATAAAATATTGGCTATCTTACACTCAATAGTTTGTGCCTCCCTCTCCCCCATCCCGATGTTGCAAAGTTTTGAGCAGAAGCTATGATTTGACTTTCATTTATGATATTAACTCTGACTGCTGTTTGGGGAGCAAATTATAAGGAATGGGGTCAATTATAGTGAGAAGAATATCTGTCAGAAAATTAGTGCACTAAGCTAAATGAAAATTAATGATGGCTCAGGTGGAAGTGTTAGCAGTAGAGGTTATGAGCAGTGGTGGGCTTTTAGATATACTAAAATTTGGAAGAATCAGTAGATTTTCATGGTAAATCGAATGTGGAGCCAGATGGCTTCAAGGTTTTTGGTCTGTGCAGCTAGAATTATGGAATTGTCATCAACTTAGATTAGAAGACTTCCTTTGAGTGGAAGGGGGGAAACATTCAGAATTCAGTTTTAGTCATACACATTTTTATATATCTACTAAATATCCATTTGGAGATGACAAGTAAAAGTCAAGTAAGCTGCTGGATATACACATCCATATATCAGCAAAAAATCTGAGCTGGAGATATAAATTTTGGATTTCAGGGCATATAAATGTATTGTTTAATGGCATGCAACTAGAGAAGGTCACTAAGAGAGTAATGGCAGACAGAGATGAGTTGAGATATAAGAACTAACTCAGGAGTTCTCCAATGTTGAGAGGTTTGAAAGAGTTGAGAAGGTAGTACATAAACTGAGAAGAAGCAGCCAGTGAGACAGAACAAAAACCAAAAATGCATGGTGTCCTGAAATCCAAGTGATATGGTAAATCAAGGAGGAAAGCATGGTCAACTGTTTTATCTAAGTAATACTTTATGATTGAGCATTAAATATAATAAAGGTTATTAATGGCCTTGAAGAAAGCAATTTCTGTATACTAGTTGGAGCAAAATCCTAACTGATATATCAGAAGGTATCATTATTTTGCATACTATGTTAATTCCTCTATTTTGTAAAGTATAGCTTAAGATTTACATCACACTTTAGATGTAAAATAGAATGACATTTCTGTGCTTTGGGGGTTTTTTTTTGTCTGCTGTACTCTGTCAGGTATTGATATGTGTTACAAAAACAAAAAATTCTGGTTATTTTCCTCATTTTGTTCACTTATAAAATTAAATTATTGAGAAAATCATATGTTAAAAGTTGAAATTTTTCATATAAAAATCATTAATGGATTACTTATTTTTGACAAATAATTTTGGAAATTAAATTTTAAAACAAATATTACCTTAAAATAATACATCATTTAAGTTTCAAATTTATTAGCATGATATTGTAAAAATCAGTTTTTGACTATTTTAGTGTCAATGTGCATTTGTCTGAGGCCTTACTTTCTGCATCTTGATTACATTAATCTAATTAATTTATATATTCTTTTGTTTGGTCAAAGAAGGGTTTTGGACATTTTAATAATCCTACTTTAAAAAATCTATTTAATTGTTAATGTCTAGCTTTGTTCTTATTACCATTTCTGCTTTCCTTAATCATCTTTAATTTTATGATTTATATATTTCATTTCTTTATTTGGCTTCAGTAATGAAAGTGTTGAATTCTATGAATATTATTCTAGACATACTTCTTACAACAGCCAATAGATTGTGATCTATAAAACAGAGCTATCATCCTCATGATTGGCTTAAAATGTGCATGCATTTTGCACTATTAAATTGAACAGTAAAGAAGTTGGGCAGGCTACAGATAATCCTGATATAATCTCATCCTATGAAACCCAGCACTGATGCTAGAAATGAAGATGGGGGCGATCTTAGGGCAGCTGTGTTTGGAGCAGGTCAAGCCAGAGTAAATCTCCTACTTAAGATGACCAAAGAGTATACTCCCCTACCAAGCTCTGAAGAACTAAACATGCTTCCCACTAGAAAGCTACCATTTGTTGTCTGACATACAGAGGACATCAATGATTATTAGCGTCCACCAAAAGAGAAGCAACAGCCAAAAAAGATGTAACATAGGCCGTCAAGTATATCAGGTAACCTCTAAATTTTCTCCTACTCTTAGATGATTGAGACAGAAAATGGGAGAAAGGAAGAATAGCTAGCAGAATCCATCACTACTATACACATACACACAGGTGCATAGACACATACATATGAACACACACATAGCAGTGGGCTGAGAGAAAGGAATAGGTGAGTGTATATGTGACTGACTGGAATTTTTAACTTGAATGAAAGTTTGTTTTTTGTTGTGTTTTAAATGACTAAAACTGCTATGGAAGCCCCTGACTGATCAAACAGTGATAAGAAATTGAGATGCACAGAGTATTATCCAAAGAAATATCGGGAAAAAATAATTTCATATCTTCACACTACCAAATTAAGGTCATTTAAAAACTGGGTTGCATCTTCAAGAATGTAGTGTTTTCAGAACTTTACGAAAATGTTATAGAAAGATTTTGTAAAGTAATTCCTTTAGTTAAAAATGAAAGTGAGAGATCCCATGATTCTGCTTTTGGTAATTCCAAGAACATTTAGATTCTCTTTTCAATTTTCCTTTCCATTTTGACTATGAAGGCAGGTGCCATGTGCTCTAGGGGCACGAATTCTGTAAGTTGGCTTTTTGTTTTTTCTGTAGCTTTTGGCATACCTACGGCTGCTAGCTTCCCCCTGAATGCCTAGTTTAGCACAACTTAGTTTCCCATCTGTTTTTTGTTTTTTCATTTTGCATATGCAGCATTGCATTGTGGGTAAAAGGTTGGCAAGACCAGCACACATAAGATCTTAAGAAAATCCAGATTATCTTTGTGCCTACCAAAGTTTTTGTTTTTGTTTGTTTGTTTTTTTTTTTTACTGTTCTTAGTTGTTGGGAATTTCAACCATATCCATAAATAGCAAAAAATCAAGTTTGCAACGTTAAAAAATTATAAGAAATAGATTTTCTTATTTATGGACTTGAACTCAACAAATATTGAGTCAAGAGTGAAATATTGCATTTCATACTAATTGTCTCCTTTTTGCTTAATTGCCAATTGGAGCCATTAGTAGTGGAAGAGCAAAAAATGTCCACTGATGATAATGATCCTCGAATAGTTGACATAATTCTCTGCTGAAGTTAGATTAAATCGACATGTTTTGAACCTCAATCCAATTTAAGAATTTCACTGCTCTTTATTTACCTAAAAAGCTTTTCCTGCCTACTCATAAGTTATTTTTAAAGTTCTGTTTTATACCAGAATTGACATCATATATCATTTGATGTGCCAGCTGCTAATTAACTAAGTAAAATTTGAGTTTTCAGTGATTAAAATATTTCCCCAAAATGCATGGATTAGAATGCTCACATGGTAATAATTAGGTGTTCTGGACTCATCCTCTAAATGCATTATTATTTTTTTTTATCACCAGCATTTGGCTGTTGGCGCTTTCATAAACTCACTTACAAGCTATTATACCACACAAAAAGGAGTCTGCCTAGAAATTAATGCTTCTTTCTCAGCCCTTTGCCAAAACCTCATTTTTTCTAATAATAAAAATAAGGGGGGCATATGATAGCATTCTTTGATAATTTGCGAAAATTAACTGAGATATGTGTGAACACACAAAGAGTTGTACAAACAAACCACTTTCATTGTGAAATGGCCCAGCTTCATTGCCTTTCCTGTGTCCTCCTTGATTTCTTGTTCTTCAGAAATGTGTGTACAGCAGTGCACTTCCCCTAAACAAGTCTCCCGGCTTGGCTTCTGTATAAAATGTCACTCTGTATATCTCATCATGATATTGAACTAACTAGCAAGGCGGCAAGAGAAAGTGACAATTTCATAGGAGACTCAGTGTGTTGAGATAAAGTGCCTGTCATAATCCCATTCCCCAAGGGAAGAGTGAAGCTTGAACATCAGAAAATGAGAAAGAGGTGGGCCAGCTTCTGCCCCCAGGTGTTCATACATGAGGCTCAAGGCCAAACACTTAGGCAGGAAAAGGCAATTCATCAAGGCCCAGCCAGCACCCTGTAGTGCTTGGTTATGATAATTACAAGAATCTGTCTTAATATTTTTATGGATAAAATAGGAAGATAATTATTTATCAAAATCTTGTACTACAGCATATTACTCAGCCTTGAAATAGATCTTAACATTTCACATGGTGTGCATTAGATGGAAAAATGATTTGGAAAGTGAAACCTTTTAATCACGGCAGCTAATTATCTTGCATTTTCCTTTCTGCCCTCCTGGATTTCTCTCATGTCATCCCCACACCCTCTTTCCTCTGTCTTTGCCTTGCTCTCTGCCTCCCACCCTCACCCCCTCAAATCTGGCTTTCCAGGCATCTTTTTGGGAGCACAGAACAGGCGTGTGTGACAGTTCTCAACTAATTCAGACTTTCATCTTTCAAGTATTAGATGAAAGCTTTAATTCAGACTTTCATCTTTCAAGTATTAGATGAAAGCTCAGGCACTGTCACAAACACAATGTAAACTCTCTGTCTTATCCTATGTGGCTTCCTTGACCCAGAATATAATTAAATTATATGACAAATTGGACAGTGGAAAGGCTTGATGGGAGACCTGTTTTATTTTTTCCTTCAATTACAGTTTTTTTCTTGCTTTCTTCGTAGAGGGAGTAAACTGCTGGAGCCAGGATCTACTAATTACATCTACAACCCTCCTCATTCATTCATGCTTCATTTATTCAAACCCCAGTAGGTGCCAGGCTCTGTGCAAGACCCCTGAGAGTGGCAATAACTGTAAGACATTGCTTCTGACTTCAAAGATCTTAAAGGTAAGCCCAGAATTTAAATGAAGGAATCTTTGGAGTATTATAAGTACTCCACTAAAAGAAAATATAGGGTTCTACATTTGCAAATAGAAAAACAGGTTTTGATCTCTGAGTTCAGGTAAGGTTCATAAAGGAGTTCAGCCCTGGTTTGAGTCTTTAAATGAAAGTCATAGCTCACCAGGTGGATCCAGGCAAAAGCATGAGAATGGTGAAGTTTGTAGATATGTAAGAATTTTGTTCCTTAGAAAAAAATAAAGCATGTTAGTCTCTACATATGACTGGAGATTAGAGTAGGGCAAAAAAGGAGACCTATTAGTTAGCTCGTTTTCTATGCCAGAGGAAGGAATTTAGACTTTATTCCATCAGCTCTGAGGGACATGACAGGTGTCTTTTTGCAGTGGAGTGTCATGTTGAATTGCATTTTAGGAAGAATGCTCTATGGAGTGGTAGTTGGTTGGGGAGACATCAGGAAAACTGGAGGCTGGACACTAGTTAGATACCTCTCACAGTAAGTCAAGCAAGATAGAATTGGGGACTAATGTGAAGTTGTCACGGTAGGCACCAAATGGAGGGAATTCTCATAAAAGATTTGAATGTGTAGAATAGATAATATTGGAATCAGAGATGTGGAGGAGGAAAGGGTTGCCATCAGGTTTCTGGCTGAGATTAGAAGCACAAAGAGAACAAGGAAAGTTGATGGCTTCCATTTTCAATTATGGACACTGTGGGACACAGTTTTCAGTTATGTGCATCATTACTCCACTCGTCTTTACTTATTTCCTTCTTTTTCCAGATACCAAAGAGATTGAAGCATGATATTTTAATTCCTGGCTCTACCCGTTTGGCACTATGTTATTTTGAGGAACCTGGTTAATATCTCTATGCTTCAAATTATTCATCTATCAAATAGAATCAATTATAGTACTTAACTTAGAGTTTTATTTATAATTTATTAGCAGGATTTGGCATATAGTAAGCACTGAAAATGTTAATTGTTGCTATTGTGTTCATATTATTATTATAATTATCAGCATTATGCTTGGCTAGAGGCAGAGAGAAAATGGAACTGATATAATTTACCATTCTAATGTCTCAATTTCTGTGAGTTTTCACTCTCCTCATCAGAGCTCTAAGTGTAACCTCTATAAACCGTGTTTGTACCTCTACAGAATAAATTTATATTACTTTACTGGCTCTCTTTTCTCAACCTTCATCCATTTACATAAACTTCTCCTTGCCTGGAATCCTAGATAAATATATTTTCATCTACCTCTCCCCTCTAATCCTTGTCTTTATGAATTCTATCCTTGAAGGTCAAAATAAAATGACATTTCTCTCAAAAGTCCATTCTGAGTTATCTACTCAGACATTTGGGTGGTTTTATATCAATATTTACTTTTCTGTCTTTTAAAGAATTCATATTTCCGGGCTTCCCTGGTGGCGCAGTGGTTGAGAGTTGGCCTGCTAATGCAGGGGACACGGGTTCGTGCCCCGGCCCGGGAGGATCCCGCATGCCGCGGAGTGGCTGGGCCCGTGAGCCTCGGCCGCTGAGCCTGCCCTCCGCAACGGGAGAGGCCCGCATACCGCAAAAAAAAAAAAAAAAAAAAAAAAAAAAAAAGAATTCATATTTCCATATTATATTGCTATGCATCACATATAAATATACACATATCATCCACCTTTTCTTAGTCCCTCGAAGGCAGATCTCATGCTTTAGAATCTTTTTTTTTTTTTATCATTGAAGGTACTGAGCATATGGTCTTTTTCACACCAAGGATTCGACAAACATGTATTGAAATATTAATGCATTAATTAATGAGAGGAGTAACCACTCAATTTTATCCACAATAAGTATACGTTACTAGATTTTAAATCAGTTTGAATGAAGTTTTTAGAAATAAAAGTAGAAAGAGATTCAGGATCCAAATGAGGTCTCTATGCCTTCCAATCTTGTATTTTGTTTTTTCTATCTTGTTTCAGGTGCTGGGAAGAAGAGGAGGATAATATTCAGGATTATATTATTTTTGCTTCTGATTTTAATCATTAAGAATAAAATGTTCTAGCCAATTAACAAAAATATTTCAATTCTTTTGCATGTATGTAAAAGTAAAGACAGACAAAAATGGCTTGAAGAAAGAAAAGAAAAAAAAACAAGAAAACAGGCCAGAATAGAATTAAAATAATAATAAGCAACTAGAAGAATTAAAGAAACAAAAATAATGTTAGAAACCATTCCAACATAATGTATGTACAAAACATGAAATGCAATGATAATGTTGTATTTATCCTACTTTTACTCATGAATAGTTGCTTAAATATTATAAACAATGTATTCAGTGATGCTTGCAGACCTTGTTCTTATTAACCTGCATAACCTTGATTTGTAGAAATATTTTAATGTTATATGTAATGCCATTAGTAAGCATAAGTAATTCTAATTCATAACTAGGCCAGGAAGCAATTGACCCAATCAGACTGTAGGATTCCCCTATGCCATTTTTTTTTTTTTTTTTGCGGTACACAGACCTCTCACTGTTGTGGCCTCTCCCGTTGCAGAGCACAGGCTCCAGACATGCAGGCCCAGTGGCCATGGCTCACGGGCCCAGCCGCTCCGTGGCATGTGGGATCCTCCCAGACCGGGGCACGAACCTGTGTCCCCTGCATCAGCAGGTGGACTCTCAACCACTGCACCACCAGGGAAGCCCTCATTTACGTTTTGTCTACATTTTTAGCTACTGAGTTAGAGTTGAATGGTTGTGACAAAGCTTAAAATATGTACTATCTGGCCCTTTACAGAAAACAAGTTTTCTTGTTTCCCTGGTATAGGCTCTTAATATACAGGTCTGTGGTATTGAATGCCCTTATGATTGATTTCCGTGCTCGCTAATATTTTTCTACTCAAATCCATCTTCTTCAGAGCCACCTTGCACCTAAATCAATTAGAGAAAGAAGAACAAAAAACCCACAAAGTTATCAGAAGGAAAAAAATCATGAAGATCAGATCAGAAATAAATGAAAAAGAAATGATAGCAAAGATCAATAAAACTAAAAGCTGGTTCTTTGAGAAGATAAACAAAATTGATAAACCATTAGCCAGACTCATCAAGAAAAAAAGGGAGAAGACTCAAATCAATAGAATTAGAAATGAAAAAGGAGAAGTAATAACTGACACTGCAGAAATACAAAGGATCATGAGAGATTACTACAAGCAACTCTATGCCAATAAAATGAACAACCTGGAACAAATGGACAAATTCTTAGAAATGCACAACCTTCTGAGACTGAATCAGGAAGAAATAGAAAATATGAACAGAGCAATCACAAGCACTGAAATTGAAACTGTGATTAAAAATCTTCCAACAAACAAAAGCCCAGGACCAGATGGCTTCACAGGCGAATTCTATGAAACATTTAGAGAAAAGCTAACATCTAACCTTCTCAAACTCTTCCAAAATATAGCAGAAGGAGGAACACTCCCAAACTCATTCTATGAGGCCACCATCACCCTGATACCAAAACCAGACAAGGATGTCGCAAAGAAAGAAAACGACAGGCCAATATCACTGATGAACATAGATGCAAAAATCCTCAACAAAATACTAGCAAACAGAATCCAACAGCACATTAAAAGGATCATACACCATGATCAAGTGAGGTTTATCCCAGGAATGCAAGGATTCTTCAATATATGCAAATCAATCAACATGATACACCATATTAACAAATTGAAGGAGAAAAACCATATGCTCATCCAACAGATGCAGAGAAAGCTTTCAACAAAATTCAACACAGATTTATGATAAAAAAAAAAACCCTGCAGAATGTAGGCATAGAGGGAACTTTCCTCAACATAATAAAGGCCATATATGACAAACCCACAGCAAACATCGTCCTCAATGGTGAAAAACTGAAATTATTTCCACTAAGATCAGGAACAAGACAAGGTTGCCCACTCTCACCACTATTATTCAACATAGTTTTGGAAGTTTTAGCCACTCAGAGATGAAAAAGTAATAAAAAGAATCCAAATCGGAAAAGAAGAAATAAAACTGTCACTGTTTGCAGATGACATGATACTATACATAGAGAATCATAAAGATGCTACCAGAAAACTACTAGAGCTAATCAATGAATTTGGTAAAGTAGCAGGATACAAAATTAATGCACAGAAATCTCTGGCATTCCTATACACTAATGATGAAAAATCTGAAATTGAAATTAAGGAAACACTCCCATTTACCACTGCAACAAAAAGAATAAAATATCTAGGAATAAACCTACCCAAGGAGAAAAAAGACCTGTATGCAGAAAATTATAAGACACTGATGAAAAAAATTAAAGATGATACAAAGAGATGGAGAGATATACCATGTTCTTGGATTGGAAGAATCAACTTTGTGAAAATGGCTACACTACGCAAAGCAATCTACAGATTCAATGCAATCCCTCTCAAACTACCAATGGCATTTTTCACAGAACTAGAACAAAAAAATTCACAATTTGTATGGAAACACAAAAGACCCCGAATAGTCAAAGCAATCTTGAGAACGAAAAATGGAGCTGGAGGAATCAGGCTCCCTGACTTCAGACTATACTACAAAGCTACAGTAATCAAGACAGTATGATACTGGCACAAAAACAGAAAGATAGATCAATGGAACAGGATAGCAAGCCCAGAGATAAACCCACGCACATATGGTCATTTTATCTTTGATAAATGAGGCAAGAATATACAGTGGAGAAAGGACAGTCTCTTCAATAAGTGGTGCTGGAAAAACTGGACAGGTACATGTAAAAGTATGAGATTAGAACACTCACTAACACCATACACAAAAATAAGCTCAAAATGGATTAAAGACCTAAATGTAAGGCCAGAAACTATCAAACTCTTAGAGGAAAACAGGCAGAACACTCTATGACATAAATCACAGCAAGATCCTTTTTGACCCACTTCTTTGAGAAATGGAAATAAAACCAAAAATAAACAAATGGGACCTAATGAAACTTAAAAGCTTTTGCACAGCAAAGGAAACCATAAACAAGATGAAAAGATCACCCTCAGTATGGGAGAAAATATTTGCAAATGAAGCAACTGACAAAGGATTAATCTCCAAAATTTACAAGCAGCTCATGCAGCTCAATTACAAAAAAACAAACAACCCAATCCAAAAATGGGCAGAAGACCTAAATAGACATTTCTCCAAAGAAGATATATAGATTGGCAACAAACACATGAAAGAATGCTCAATATCATTAATCATTAAAGAAAGGCAAATCAAAACTACAATGAGATATCATCTCACACCAGTCAGAATGGCCATCATCAAAAAAATCTAGAAACAATGAATGCTGGAGATGGTGTGGAGAAAAGGGAACACTTGCACTGCTGGTGGGAATGTAAATTGATACAGCCACTATGGAGAACTGTATGGAGGTTCCTCAAAAAATTACAGGGCTTCCCTGGTGGCGCAGTGGTTGAGAGTCCGCCTGCCGATGCAGGGGACACGGGTTCGTGCCCTGGTCCAGGAAGATCCCACATGCCGCGGAGAGGCTGGGCCTGTGAGCCACGGCTGCTGAGCCTGCGCATCTGGAGCCTGTGCTCCACAACAGGAGAGGCCACAACAGTGAGAGGCCCGCGTACCGAAAAAAAAAAAAAAATTACAAAAAGAACTACCATACAACCCAGCAATCCCACTACTGGGCATATACCCTAAGGAAACCATAATTCAAAAAGAATCATGTACCAAAATGTTCATTGCAGCTCTATTTACAATAGCCAGGACATGGAAGCAACCTAAGTGTCCATCATCAGATGAATGGATAAAGAAGATGTGGTACATATATACAGTGGAATATTACTCAGCCATAAAAAGAAACGAAATTGAGTTATTTGTAGTGAGGTGGATGGACCTAGAGTCTGTCATACTGAGTGAAGTAAGTCAGAAAGAGAAAAACAAATACTGTATGCTAACACATATATATGGAATCTAAGAAAAAAAAAGGTCATGAAGAACCTAGGGATAAGACGGGAATAAAGACACAAACCTACTAGAGAATAGACTTGAGGATATGGGGAGGGGGAAGGGTAAGCTGTGACAAAGTGAGAGAGTGGCATGGACATATATATACTACCAAACGTAAAATAGATAGCTAGTGGGAAGCAGCCACATAGCACCGGGAGATCAGTTCAGTGCTTTGTGACCACCTAGAGGGGTGGCATAGGGAGGGTGGGAGGGAGGGTGACGCAAGAGGGAAGAGATATGGGAACATATGTATATGTATAACTGATTCACTTTGTTATAAAGCAGAAACACACAATTGTAAAGCAATTATACTCCAATAAAGATGTTAAATAAATAAATAAATAAAATGAAAATCTATCCTTGTCACTCTCTTAATTAAAGCCCTCCTTTGACTCATCACAAACTCTAATACAGTCCCAGCTTTGTAAATTGACACATGAACAGTTCATGAATCTGTTGATCTACTCTTTTCACCCCACTCCCTTAGCCATACTTCGAGTGGTGAGAAATTCCTGTTTAAAGAAAAGGAGAAGCCACAATTGTACTCTGAAATTATCCATTCTAATGTAAAAAGATTGAAGAAAGGGAGAGACAAGACAACCTGTACAGGAAGAGGCCACAGCTGAGGGAGGACCTCCACATCCACTGGCAAGACCCCTCACTTCTTAGAGCAGTGTGGTAGAGTGCAGCCACCCCAGTGATGGAGATGGAGATTATTGATGGAGATGGCACTGCCAGTCGTGGACATCAGCAACATCCAACAATAACTGGAACTCTATTTGCTGGAACTACTTGTTCCAGGCCCTAAGATAGGTACTGGAAATCAAACAGAGAACTGGGTAGACACAGATAGGAATGTTAATCAGTCTAGGAGAAATCCACTGATGATATAAGCTCAGGGCCCCATGGAAGTGCAAAGGAGTGGCCCCCTCTTCAAGATATGAAGTGCCAAGGAAGACGTCCTGGAAGAAATGAGCACAAAGCAAGTAAGGAAATGGTTAGTTACGTAAGGATTAGTGTTTCAAGCTGAAGAAATGTTTTTTGCAAGGCTTGGTAGCAGAATGGAGTGTAGGAACCAAATATCTGTATATGAAAACATTTAAACACTATCTGAAGTCAGAGTCTGTGCTTTATCTGTTGTACCAGAGTTCCTGTTTCTAAGATTTTCTACCACTGTGACCAGTGCTGAACCTGTCAGCGCTTGGCATTGATCAAAACATGGAAACCAGCTACATGCATCTCTATACTTGAAACAAAGGCATTGCAAATTAAAAGTAAGTGAGAATTAATGTTGAAAATGTACATAAAAATAGTGTGCATCAAAAATTCCATAGCAGGGAGTGAACATATAAGAGTTTGGATTCAACTTTAACAAGTCCTTCTGTGGGACTCCTAGAAGGGTATGGGAAGATCTAGTAGTTTCAATTCCTTTTCTGCTCTTAGTAACAAAATGAGCTATTTTTGATGAAGTTCTGAAAAAAGAGACTATGGCATTAGTATACTCTCAGATGAATAGAAATCTGTAGAGGTTGGATAGACATTACCCCATAAGGTAACTTAAATGTCATGGAAATTTTAGTTTCTCAGAAGTTTACGACTGTCATTTTGGGAATGAATAATAGATTAATGAGGTAAACTTTCCTCTTTCCCCTTTGTTCCAATGAGACAGTCACCCTGTGTTAATGCCTCGTTTATTCTGTTATCTTCCTGTGTATTTTTGATCATTTGTGATATTGTGCTTCCATATTTTTGGTTTTTTTCAATATTTCATTTGTTTTACACAATTGTCTAAAACTTGGGGGAAAAAGAATCATGTACCCATGGAACTATTAAATGTAAAAGATTACTGCAATACTTTGTTCAGGAAAGCCAGCCACTCTGTTTTTATCATTCTCTTATTTTGGTGGATTAAGTAGGACGATTTATATAAAAGTTTGAGCATAGCCACTGGTACATAGTAATCATTCAAAACATGTTAGCTGTATATTTATCCAGTGTTTTTATTATTACCATTCTGAGGTTCCACAATGGGGCAAGCACTATAAAATATCAGCCACACCAAGTATGAGTGAGAAAGTGTTACAGTTTTTTGCAATATGTCTGATCAGGAAAAGAAATATCTTACAGAATTATGTAGCTTCCATTTTTATGGTAATTATAATAGATCATTTTAAAAGTCTTAAGACAAATATAATATGAAACACTGCTGACACAATATTTTTTTGGAAAAAAAAGTATGTTGGAGAAAATAATAAACTCAGGATCATTAGACACACATTTGAGAATCTGTTTTACCTCTTACTGCCTTTTTTAGAATTTAATCTTTTGGAGTTTTCATTCTCTATATGATATAATGGTCTTGAAAGTGCTAGTGTAAGAATAACAAGAAATAAACAAAAGAAGTAAAAATCTGAAACCAAGAATGTCAGACAAATGGAATACATTTTTATGTTCCACTGGTTCATTGTATAGGGCTATTTTATGCAAGATATTTTCAGCCAACTTATCTCAAACTGTCCACTTCAACTAATTGCTTGGATATGCTATGATATTTAGTTCTCAATTACATATGTATAGGATTTCTTGTCTAAGCCATGGCATTATGAATTATACACAGGTGCTTTGAAGTCAGAAAAATTGAGTTTAGATCATACCTCCACCATTTACCAGCCATGCAAACTTGGGTAACTATTCTGTGACTCATATCCCTCTTCTGCAAAATGGAAATACAACCTAACTCACAGGGCTGCTGTAAGTAATACTTATAATCCATAAACAGTGGTGCTTAGCTCAGTTCTTGGTACCTAACACATGCTCAAGAATGGCAGTGCTGTTTGTTAGTGTTTTGCTTCTCCTCCATCTCATCATCATAACCATACAATTGTCTCATTAAATGTTGAAAAAATGCAGTTAAAAATCAGCAAAGAAAGCCTTAAGGCAAACAAAAACTCAAAGACAAAGAATAGGAGGTCATTTAAAAAAGAGAATCAGATGAAAATTTATTCTCTGTAGAATAGTGAGCAACCTTGAGACACTAATACTAAACTTAAAAAACCCATAATTATACAGTGAGCTCCACTGGAAGGTCAAAATCCTTTCTAGGATGGAATAGTGAGTCCTATGGTATAAGAAGCCACCCAATTTTCCTCTCCAGTATCACAGAAGGATGAATACAATTTGTGTACCTGTCTTGAGTTCTAAAGAATACTTAAAAATTTTAACAAGTAGTTCAACTATATTATATGTCAAATAGCCTTTTGTGATATGGCCTGATGAACTAACAATCTTGTAGAATATTACTCCTTAAAAGCATAATTGCTAAGTCCCAAGTAATTGACTTATATACAAATGTTAAGTCTCAAGCATTTGCTAGTTGGAGACAAGATGGTTTAGTACTAACACATCAGGATAAATAAGCATTTTAAAAAGCTAGACCTCTAAAATTGATGTCTGCTTAGATATTTGCTTAACTACTAATTCCCAAACTTGTTTTCTCTCTGCTGTCAACACAGAGTAACACTGAAGTAAGCCTAATTTAAGTGTATGAGCAGGCAAACAGTAACAAATTTAAAGGCGTGACATGGCATTTAGGCAAGTGCTGTATATTTAGGGTTGTCAGATAAAGTATTCTCACATTTGAATTTAAGATAAATAATGAGTAATTTGTTACTACAAGTATGTCTTATGCATAATTTGCTAAATATTGAAACTTGTTTTAATTTTAGGATATATAATGTAAATGTATATACAGATATATACACACATATATCTTGTGTTTATGTATATAAACATATGTGTATCTTTTATATATGCATATAAGCATACATATGTGCTATAACAGATACCCTGCATACACTGTATATAAACATATTAAATATGTAAATATATTACATATATTCTTTATACATAACCTTCTATAGAGCTTTGTGTAGTGTTTTCTGATAGCAAATATGTGATTTTTTTTTCTGACACCAACTACTTATTTTTCCATACCAAGCTACTCTCCAATTTTCTAACAACTGAGAGGAGGGGGAGGGGAATGAGGGAAGGAGAATAAAGAGGATGAAGAGAAAGAAGAACAACAATAACAAACAACACCAACACCAGCATGAGCCCAATTTTAAAAACTTTATCAGTTTACTTTACTTGTTTCATTCTGTTGGTCAAGAAGGGATAAAGAGATAGTATAAGTGACTTACTTATATTACTGAGAATTATAGCTTTGACATCTGGAAGACTGAATATAATATTAACATGCATAAGTACATTCATGCTGTCATTTTTTGAATTTAATAATCAACTAAAATTTATTGAGCAGTTACTATATATTTTAAATTTTGTTCATCATAAGATTCAGCACAAAATTCTGTAGAATTTTAGATGAATCTTGATGATAGATTAACTTTTAATACATTGTATCTGGAAATATGCACATAATAAATCTTTTTTGGTGGAAGTAATCAAGAGGAAGTGATCACTGGACCTGGGCAATCTGATGCTCACTACCTCCTCCCCTGTCCCTGGAATGTACGTTCCACCCACTGGTCCCCCAGTGGGAGCCATTTTCAAGGACGCAGCCTTGAGAGAGCATGTGCTGTTGACACCGTCTGGACTGTATACGTGACTCAATCCAGTTAAGGCCTCTATATTAGACTTCCATGCTTTTGGCGGACAGATGCAGAGATCTACTCATCATGTGGCCACCTAAGACAAGCCTCATAATTAAGTCCTCTTGCTTATTAAAACTGCCACTGACCAATCTGGAGTGTTCTGCCTCTTTCTCCAGTCCCTTCTTACCCTCCACATACAGGAGCCAGTTTCAGATTTCACCAGGGAAACTCTTAAGGTTTTGAATCAACAATATCTCAAGTTTTATTATCAGGGATTACTTCATGGAAAGATGTAGTTTATTCATTAATTCATTGTTTAAGAGGCCATTTACAGATAACAAGCAGGTAATCAATCACTCAATCAACAGATACACACATTTTGAGATCTTATAATGTGCAAGTACAAAAGATAACTAAACGTACTAACTGGGTAATAAAGCTTTGAAAGCATTTATTTGTTTCTGTTTTTTTTTAAATATTGCTTAAATGTCTGATATCTAAATTAAACTACTTTAAATCTAAAGCACAATTTAGAAAATGGTTAGAGCCATTATAGAAGTTGGCCTTGGAGAGTCAAGCACAGCTTCCCAGGAAGAGAGCATTCAGAGAGTGAAAGATAGTAAGAATTTGCCAAAGGAAAGAGTGCAAAGAAAATGGCATAATGGCATAGGCAATGCAAGGTGATAGGAAAGAGCATTTGTTTAACAGCTTTATATTGAGCCCATTTATATTCCAGATAATCTGATGACACACTGATATTCTTTTTATTCAGAAACCTAACATAATTCATTGTTTCTGAGGCACAGTACCTATGTGTATACATGTAAATGGAGGGAAATAAAGGAGGATGAATAGAGGTGAAGTAATAGAAATGGGCAGGGATCCAGTTATGAAGGCTTAGTCTATCATGCAAAAGCATATGATTTTATCATGAGGGTCTAAGAGCCACTGAAGAATTTGGACCAGTAATTAACATGACCATATTTAAATTTTAGAAAAATCGTATGGCAGCAGGGTGACAATTATAGTGGGATGATATTAGAAGCAGGGATCCTAACATGGAGTTATTATTATATTTAATATTTTACCAGAGGTTTGCTGCCTATCAGTCCTTCATTTTTCTCCAGTTGAGTCTGGTCTGCACCACATCCCGGGGTGAATGCAGAGGCTAGTTAGAGAGCAGTTAGTTTCACAGTCTTTGGAACCTCTGGCTTTAAGCCTTAGTTTCATAGCTCACTATCCTCATGAAAGTTTCATGAGGAAACTATATAACCTTTTTCTGCCTCAGTTTTATCACATGTGAAGTGACAATATCTACTGGGTCAGGTTATTTGAAAAATCAAATGAGTTAAGAGTTTTATGTGCTCAACAGGATTTCCAGATAAAATACAGAATGTGCCATTAAATTTGAATTTCAGATAAACTAATAATTTTTAGTGTAAGATGTCCCTAATATTGCACTAGTTTGTCCTAAATATTACATGGGACATATTTAAATTTAAAAAGTAAATTGTTTATCTGAAATTCAAATTTAACTGAATGTCTTGTACTTTTATTTGCTAAATTTGCTAATAAGCCTTCCTTGCACATAGTAAGCAGTACATAGGTGTTAACTCTTAATAGAATCAGCTCCTTTCCCTCATTTACAATTATACCTCAGGCATCTGTAGGCACTGGGACCTGAAATCTCTTTTTAGATTCTCCAGGATCTCTCCTTTTATCAAGGTACATTGTCCAAATTCTTTGAAAATGTACTCTATTATTCTGATTCTTATGAACCTACATGTAAGGCATGACAGTTGAAATTGTGCTTTGGGGTTTCACAAAATAATTTCACATATGCACTTATAGAGAATTTCTCCAAAGTTTCTGTACAGCTGCTATCAAGAAAAAACATTCAATAGAGTTCAATATCTTTTGAATAATTATGCATTTAAGTAAATTAGCCCAAGCCTGGAGTTATGAGAAAGTGTCTTCCTCTTGAATAACTATTCTTTCTTCTTCTGCACCTCTTTGTCAGTTTTTGAAGAAACTCAGAGTTAAGTTTTCTGACTCTTAACTATTCACCTCGCTGTCCTCCTAGAATTCTGACACTTTCCTATTACTCTTATTGTAGCAATTTTTTGCTTTTGTAGTATTTAAGCCTATTATTGCAAAAGTTCTCAACTTACTTGGAAAAAGAGACAAAATTTATATGTGTTTAAAAATTTGTATGAAACGCTAAAATTCTAAACACATTCATATGCTAAATATATTGTTTCTATTTGTTTACCGAGTTTCCAAGGCAGTCTTCCATTTCCGCATGTCCCTACTAGTCAATTATAATAATGAAACCATAGTCCCATAATGAAATGGACAATAAATAAATGGATTATCCTCATTGCTCTAGCTTTGCTTCCTATCATGACAGTAAAAACTGTTGTTAGAATTATACATGTAAGGTTAATTAGTCGATGAAATAGGAAGATAGTTATCTGTCTGTATCTTTTTAGTTTTATTATTTATCTTTGAATTTTATTTTATTATTTATCTCTTTTCAATTTTATTATTTATGATCTCTCTAATCTGGCTCTATCTCTCTTTTTAGTTTTACATGTAGGGTGGGCAAATGAGAAAACAAAATGTGCCTTTCCTTTTCCACAGTTACCTTTTTCACCATCTGTTGCACATGCTTCAAGATGGAGTGACAAAGGATCTAATATGCTCATTCACACCGAACTGGCAGCATTGTCGGTCTTTTCTCCCATGGAGGCACACATTTGATTTTGCAACTAAAAGCTAAAGCAAAGGGACACTGCTTAATACAAATGCTCTAATACACCTGGTAAAATTTTAGTCATTGTGGCACCAAAGTCTGACTGAGGCTTCAGACTTTAGAAGTTTAGTAATACATCAAATCAAAGCATGCCGGTACTGCTTCTCTAGCATACTCCCTAGGTCTGCAGACTGACTTAGAAGAAAGCTCTTTATGCAGGTTCAAGAGAAAAACCAAGAAGCCCTTTCTTCTCCCTTGTGAAGATAGAGAATAAAATCTCAAGGGTCATTACTTAATTATCAAATCTTAGCTCGTAGAAAGGTAAACTAATAGTGGTATTTTATTATAAATAATATTCATTGCTTAATAATAGAGAATACACTGAGAACAACATTAGAACTAAGAAAGCACAGTCATTATAGAAAGAAACCACCAAGCATCTTTTAAATTAAGGAAAACATATTCCCTTGTCTCTCTTAGAATGACACACTGTAAAGCTTTTAAAAACCTTTGTTAACAACTTTATGAATATTAAAGAATACCATGAAAACTTTTTTAAAAGAAGTGATTTATTATTTAATGCTTATTTTATTTTTATTATTGTTGCCAAGCAAGCAACTTCCTAGTGGTGAAGTAAGAATGTTTTCATATTTTAGTGCTATAACATTTAGTTCATCTATTATTAATACAACTCATAAATGCTCTCACCATCAAAAATATCCTCAAACAATCTTATCTGGGCTGACTCAGACTTCACTTCCTCTCCAAGGGTTTCCAATTTCTGGACTATAATTAGTTGTCATCTATTCTGACAGAGAAGATTCTACCAACTTTCCCCCATGTCTCAATAATGTTCTTGACAGTTTTTATATCCTGAAGCAACCTAAACAGTTTACTAAGTGAGACCCACTTGTAGAGAAGGAAAAGGTAGAATGGGAACAAACTTGTTATTTTTAGCTAAAGGTGTTTTTGTAGGATTATTTTCCTGAAAGCATTCATATTTTGCCAAATGTGTGACACAGGTTATGTCACCTTTTAAAACAATTTTAGAGTGACCTGTTTTAACACCCTGATTGTACATCTGTATGAAAAAGGAAGTATTCTCTTACTAATTAAGGGTCCTCCATTAATAAATTTATGCTGTTAAATTATTCTTTTACATTTAATGTTTATATGTTCTGTCAAATATCTCAACTGTCATTTGTTTCCTAAAACAATTGAGATAATACACAAGCATATGAAAATCTTAGTAGATTATACTCTTGGTAAATAATAATACTTCACGGCTACAGTTAACATGAAAAAGCTGGTCTTTCTATGACTATCTCAAGAGGTAAATGAGCCGATCTTCCACTGTACAAGCACAGTGGCAAATGTCTCCTGAGGAAAAGCAAAAAATAATCATAGCATAGTCAGGCTGGGCTTCACTATCAGAGTGATGGCAAAGGTGGAAATCATCTTGTTTTTGAAGGCAGATCTTTGCTGAATCATGTATAGCTGTGTTTCAACCTTCTTGGCTGTACAAGGTATGTATACATATAATTTTTTAATTTGCACTCCCTCCGTGTTTTAGGCACAGTGCTCCTGTTCTTAAGATAGAGCAGTAAATAATACAAGTCCCAGATTTCAGGATTCAAATTCTTGGAGCTGGAGTCCATAAGTAGATAAGTAAAGGGCAATTTACAGCATAGTGTTATGAGCACTGTGGTAAAGATTCCAAGACCCAGAAAAGGGGCTTTCCATCCAATTTAGAGGTGAGATAAAAGTGAGTATTTAGTAAAGTTTTTGTAGAAGTAACAACATCTAAATTGAGTCCCAAAATATAAATAATACAGCTTTAATGTGGAATTTGAAGTGGAAGTACAGATATGTCTTAAATTAATAATTCTGATCATAAGATGCTCTTTCCTAGAAATTTTCACTGTACCTATCTCTAATTCTGATTGTATTTTCCATCTTTTCTACACTCCTCAGTTTACTCCTATTTTATGAGGCAGTGGAGTGGAACGGAGTGGTATATCAGGAAGTGAAGAAAAGCACGTTTTTGGAAATCACAAGGGAAAAGGTTAATCTTTTGCAGTGGTAAAACACACTAGTTAAGAGTATGACCTGGATCTTCTTCTGTTAGATTTCCAGTGCATTCTTTATGTGTCACTTAGAGCAAATTATTTAATCTCTTTGTCAAAGTCTCTTTATATGAAATATTGTCAAATCACAAGCTTGCCATGAGTGTTCAAAAATGAGTGAGTTCAAAAATGTACTAGATGTAAGAATATTCAACATTCAATATTCAATATGAATATTCAATATTCAATATTCATCTGATGATATGATGGTGATAATGATGATGATGATGGTGATGTTTTGTCAGCCTGTAATTGCAGGTGAATATTTAAACACTGTTGTCTCTATGGTAATATTCTAGACTAGGTTCTAACAAGTTCATTTAAATCAAGCTAATTCCTCTTTAGATTGAAACAAAGATGCACTTTCCTCAAAAGTATTGCTTTGAGATAAATATAGCAAACCTGACACCTCAAGTTTTTTTTATCTAAATGGAAATAACACATATTTAGGATTTCCACTTCTAGCCATGGCACAATTACTATATCAGACTATTGTACCCTTTGTAAACAAGTATGAAAAGAGATATGAGGCAGTTGTTTTCAAGTAATGGACAACAGAGGGCAAGCCTATTTTATTTGAAAGAAGAGAAACACTCTTACAAGTGAACTCTGCATTCACTCTGACTTGTTGCCTAGGAGATTTTTTTTAGACCACAGCACAGAGAGGAGGAACCCAAGACAAAATCTGCAGTCTCGATGAATGAAGCAGGCAGATATAAGAGTTCTGAGCTTCCGAGCTGGAATTGGTTTGTGAGACAAGAGAGTAGAAAAGAAAGCTGTACAGAGAAAAATACTTATGCCAGCATGTTATTACCTCTGTCCCTTGGCTGAAGGAAAGGCTATGAATGCTTAGGGTGAGATTTTAAGGCCCGTCAGAGAGTAGCTGCCAGGGACTAATAAATGAACTAGAGGTTTCTCAGTGCTGAAAACTTTACAGTACAGCCCAGCCAGAGTGGAGATTCTTGCTGAGTGCCCTAGGTGTGCAGTTGACACTCCAGAAAAATCATGCTTCCAAAGTACGATCACAGACTAGAGTTAAGCAAAACATTGAAACAGAACCATGCAAACAAAGCCTAAAATAAAAGCTCATAATGATCGATTTTCATTTAGTTGTCTGCCAGAACAAAACACAATACTTTAGAGGAAGAAAGATAATCCAGACATTTAACAATATAGCAAAAAGTCATAATTACTAGACATGAGAAAACAGAAACCAGAAATGTAATCCATAGCCAAGGGAAACAGAAATGTATTCTTCCACCAAAAAAATAAAAGAGCTAATAGAAACAGACCCCAAAATGAAACTGATGTTCAAATTTGCAGATAAGGACTTTAAAACAGATATTATAAATATGATCAAGAATTTGAAAAAAAGAAATACGGCTGAGAATCTCAAAAACATATGGGAACTATGAACAAGAATTCTAACAAATTCTGAAAAATTCAAATATAAAATATCTGATATGAAAAAGTTACAGGAAAAGCAGAATGATCAGCAAATTTGAATTCAGATTAATAGAAATTATTTAAACTGAGTCAATGGAAAAAAAGCTGGGAAAAAAACAACAGAGACTCACTAAGTTACATGAGGGATCAACATGCAATTGGATTCTCCAAAGGAAAGAAGAGAGAGAAGGAAAAAATTGAAGCAATATTGGCCTCCAAGTTTTCTAAATTTGGTGAAAAATGAGAATTCACAGATCCAAGAATCCCAGTAACTCCAAAGGAAGATAAATATAAAGAACCACACATAGGTATATCATAGTCAAACCTCTAAAAACCTAAGATAAAGAGAATAGGCATAGGACAGAAAAAAACTAGATATATTTTATCAATGTAAAATTCCAGGAGACTTATTAGAAATAGTGAATGTAGGATGAAAATAGGTGAACATATTAATATGTTTAAAAAATGTTGTCAACATAGAATTCCATATCTAAAGAAATTACCCTTCATAAAAAGAGCTGAAATTGAAATAAAGAAATAAAGAAATTTCAGATAAACAAAAGCTGAGAGAATTAGTTACCAGCAGAAGCTACTATAAGAAATGATTAAGGAAGTCCTTCATGCCGAAGGGAAATGGTACCAGATAGACACTCAGAAACTCAGATATACATGAATGAATGGAAGGGACTGGAAATGGAAATTATAAGGATAAATATAAACATTATCTTTCTTTTATTTTATTAGTATATTTAAATGACAACTGACTACATAAAGCAAAAATAATAACAATAAAATACATGACAAGAGACACAAAGGTTTGCAGGAATAAATGGAATCATATTATTTTGTTTTGTTTTGTTTTATGTTTCATATGAAGTAGTACAATATTAAGTCTGAGTAGAATATAATATATTGGAATCCCTAAAACAAATCTGGAGAAATTATACTCTCTGAATAACAATATGTACTGTAGTAATCAAGGGAATGCAGTTTTCACATAAGGATTAAAAAAAAAACACATATTAATGAAACAGAAGAGATTGCAGAAATAGACTTGCACATATATAATTAATTGATTTTCAACAAAGTTGTCAGTGCAATGAAATGAGAAATGGACAGTCAGACTAATCATATTTTTAAAAAACTGAACAAACAAGCAGACAACAAAAACACAATCTATTCCACATCACATCATACAGAAAAAGCAATTTGCAACAGATCATACATTAAATGTAAAAGGAAATATTTTAAAGGTTCTGTATGAAAATAAAAGTAGCTGTTTTCACAACCGTGGGCTAGAAACACACTTTTTAGATATGGCACAAACTGTTCTAATCATAGGAAACCAACAGACCCGAGAGTGTATGAATCTGCCAGGACCTTTCCTTCGGAGTTCCCTTATCACCAACCAGCCTGCTGTTCCATGTGGGAAAATAGAGCAGTCACTTGCTTACGCTATCATAGTAAATGATTAAAGGATTGATTGTTACTTGCCTTGTTGTCTTGCTGCTTTAATGGTTATTCTGACACCGGACAGCTCAGCTCTCTCCAGTTCAGTTGACCTCCTGACACACCTGGGGTCAAAATCAAATAGCAATAATAAGTAGACATCTAGATGACTGAGACTCTTCTTAAATTAGAATTTAACATTATTATCAATAAGAAAACCTGAAATTAACAGATTATCACAGGAAAATCACTTATCTCCAAAATTAAATTTGGTAAATATTGATGTGATTCTTACTTTAGGGAATGGGGAGGGCATTGGTAAATTTGACAAGTAATAAAGGTCTTTATTTTGTAGTAAACTTTTTTCTGATGTACAATAAATATAAAAGGGTAAATAAATCAGTGAGTGTATAGTATAGTATAGCCTGAGAAATATCACAAAATGGACACACCATATAACTACAAATCTAGCCAAGATATACCACATTAGCAGCACTCAAGAACAGCCAGGCTTTTCCCTATCTCCCAAGTACCATCTCCTCTCTCTTTCCAAAGTTAAAAATTGTGAAGACATCTAACATTATAGGTTAGGGTTTCCTGCCTTTTAATTTTATATAAATAAAATAATAAGGCATATATTCTTGTATATTCTTTGCTTCTTTAGCTTAACATTAAGTTGGCACTCTTCTCTTTTAAACTTTTCTCTATGTTTCCTCTACATATATCATTCCAGATAGTCTTTTCATATTTATGTTATGGATCTTTGAAAAATATAACTAAAAATAAAGCTTAGTGGAT
This sequence comes from Phocoena sinus, assembly GCF_008692025.1. Taxonomy (NCBI): domain Eukaryota; kingdom Metazoa; phylum Chordata; class Mammalia; order Artiodactyla; family Phocoenidae; genus Phocoena; species Phocoena sinus. Next base: position 55,303,932 of record NC_045767.1, on the reverse strand, counting down.
CACTTTAACAACAGATTAAACATTGCTGGGAAAAAATTATGAACAGATAGAGACAAAAATTCAATTATAGAATTTTCATTTGATTTCTGTTTATACTCCATAGTTCTTTCCAACATATTTTGCAATTCCTAGACTTATTAAATAGGCTAATTTAAAGTCTGTATCTGTAACTGCATCATCCAGATTTCCTATGGACCTGTGTCTATTTCCTGTTTTTGTCTCTAGTGGTCAAGACTTATCTTTTCATATACTTGATTATTATGAATTAAGTGACAGACATTGCAAATATAAATTATAGTTTAAGGTCCTGAGTGAATTTATATTCTCCCAGACAGGATTTACTTTTGCTCTGGAAGGCTGCTAGCAAGGGGAACCAGCAATTCCTTGTAATCTTGATCTAATCAGAGAAATGACACGATTCAAGTATGAGCTTCGGTCCTGCTAAGGACAAGTGGAATTCCACTTCACACTTATCCCTGGCATATACCCCACATGAATCCCAGTTGAATGCCTGAGTAGTTTCTAGACTTCTCCTCCTTGGGAGGCACTGAACTTCACTTTGTACTACTCTTCCCTTTGGTTTCATGAGTCTACCAAGCACTTTTCTCATTCCTCTTACACACCATTTTTAAAGTCAGCAACTGCATCAAAGGGAAAAAAAAAATGAGAAAAAAGTCAAGTGGAACTTTTAGAATTCAGTAATACAGTATCTGAAATTAAAAATTCACAGGAGAGACTAAATGATAGACTAGACATGGCAAAATATCCAACAAAAAATATCCTTCAAAAATGTGTTTCTGTGCCTTTGATCTTATGTCTTTCTGTTTTCACAGTGTCCAGGGACATCCAGTGTCCAGTGACATCCAGATGATAAATATTCCTTAACTTGGGTCCCCTGTGTGACAATGACATGGATCACAGTGCCCACTGAACTAAGATAAACATGTGGTTCAAGAGAAATATAAACATTTGATTTTCAAGTCACTGAGATTAGGGAGTTGTTTTTTTACTCCAGCTTATTCTATAACATTCTGACTAATAAAGATGTTTCAATATTGGAAAAGCTATTAACGTAATTTCCTCATGTCTCATCAGATTTAAAAGGAAAATAGAATGATTGTATCAGTATATGATAAAATATATATGGTAACTTTCATCACAAATTCATAGTAAGAAATCTTAGTAAAGCAGGAAAAGGAGGAAGTTGTTTAATATTTTCAAAGGTCTTAGTAAATCCTTTTAATACACATTTTAAATAAAATTTTCATTTTAGAAAAGTTTTAGATTTTCAGAAAAATTGAAAATATAGAAAGTAGCATCCAGTTTCCCAGATTAATAGTACCTCACATCAGTATGGTATATTTGTTCAATTAATGACCTAATATTGATATGTGGTTGTGATGGTTAATTTTATGTGTCAACCTGACTAGGCTAAGAGATGCCCAGAGAGCTGCTTTTTTTTTTTTTTTTTTTTTTTTTGGTGTACGCGGGCCTCTCACTGTTGCAGCCTCTCCCGTTGCAGAGCACAGGCTCCGGATGCACAGGCTCAGCGGCCATGGCTCATGCATCGGCAGGCGGACTCTCAACCACTGTGCCACCAGGGAAGCCCGAGAGCTGCTTATTTTTAGGTATGTCTGTAAACGTGGCTTTGGAAGATTTAGCATTTGAATCAGTGAACTGAGTAAAAAATAATCACCCTCATTCGTTCAAATGGGTATTATCCAAACTGTTGAGGGCCAAATAGAACAAAAAAATGAAGGAAAGGGCTTCCCTGGTGGCGCAGTGGTTGAGAGCCCGCCTGCCGATGCAGGGGACACGGGTTCGTGCCCCGGTCCGGGAAGATCCCACATGCCGCGGAGTGGCTGGGCCCGTGAGCCATGGCCGCTAGGCCTCCGCGTCCGGAGCCTGTGCTCCGCAACGGGAGAGGCAAAAAAAAAAAAATGAAGGAAGGACAGACCCACTCTGTCTCTTTGAGCTGAGACATCCATCTTTGCTTGCCCTCAGAAATGGAAATTGGTACTTCTGGTTCTCTGACTTTTGTACTCAGGCCAGTATTTGCACCATCACCTTCCCCCTACCCAATTTCTCAGGCCTTCGGTTTCAAACCGAGTTAGCTATACCACTGCTTTCTTGGTTCTCCAGCTTGCAGAGTGCAGATCACGGGACTTCTCAGCTCCATAAATGCACAAGCCAGTTTCTATAGTAAGTCTTCAGATATATATATATATATATATATATATATATATATATATATATATATATATATAAAACCTCCAATTGATTGATTCTGTTTCTCTGGAGAACTTGAATATAATTTTTATGAAGTAAAGTCCACTTTAAGTTCAAATTTCCTTAATGGTTACCTAATAATTTTTTCTATTCCAGTATCCCATCCCAAATACTACGCTACGTTTAGTCATCATATTTTAAGCTCCTCTTGACTGTGGCATTTTCTCAGATTTTCTTTGATTTTGATAGCCTTGACAGTTTTGAAGAATGTTGATCAGATATTTTGTAGAGTATTCCCTTATTGGAATCTGGCTCATGTTTTTTCTCATAATAGACTGGGGTTTGTGTTTGAAGACCACTGACATAAAGTCTTATTTTCATAACATCATATCAAGAGTACAGGGCTTCCCTGGTGGTGCAGTGGTTGAGAGTCCGCCTGCCGATGCAGGGGACACGGGTTCGTGCCCCGGTCTGGGAGGATCCCACATGCCGCGGAGCGGCTAGGCCCATGAGCCATGGCCGCTGAGCCTGCACGTCCGGAGCCTGTGCTCCAGAACAGGAGAGGCCACAACAGTGAGAGGCCCGCGTACCGCAAAGAAGAAATAAAAAGAATTAAGGACTACATCTTAAACTCAAAAAAAGAGTACATACTACTAACATGACATCACTGATGATGTTAATCTTGATTGCCTGAATAAGGAAGTGTTTGTCAGTTAAGTTACTTTATTCCCCCATATTTCACTCTTGGGAAGGACACTAGATCAGTCCGTACCTAAGGAGTGGACATTATGTTCCTCCTTTTTCAGGGAAGAGTGTTTACATAAATTATTGATCATTTTTCAGCAAGGGACATTTTCTCTTCTCTCCCATTTATTTACTTATTCAATTATTTGTTTACATCAATGTGAAGTCGTAGATATTTATTTTATACTTTGGGTTATGATCCAATACTTTGTTATTTTATTGTTCAAACTGCTTCATATTTCATCCTTGAGGTATTTTTTCAGTTGACTCCTGTATTCCCATCATTGTGGGGTATGGGGATTTTTGAGTATTTCCTTCTTTACTGTCATGAAAAGATGGTTCATGCTCAGCTTACATATTTCAATGTCCCAGTCCTATTATCTGCCATTAACTTCAAAGAGTTTTGGTTCCAATTATTGTAGAATGGTATTAAAAACCAAAAATCTGGGAACTAGATGTGCTTATTCCTACTGGAGTGTAATTGATTCTAGGACATATCAGATAACAGAGTAAGGAAATATATATGTTCAATAAATATTTTAATTATGAAGTATTCTATTTGATGCATTCCCATTAAAGTCATGACCAATGCATGGTGCCCCCAGCCATTATTTCATTTCAACATTGCACAAAAAGATCCTAGCAAGACAAGGACCAAAAAAAATAAGTATCTAATAAAGTTGATTGTAAACATATACTTAAGCTAGTAGTTCTACTCCTAAAGAAAATCCTCACCCTACGGGCAGAAGGATATACATAAGACTGTTAATAACAGCATTGCTTACAGCACTAAAAATTGAAACAATTTATTACATTTTGGGGTATAATAAATACATTGTGGAACATCATATGTGTCTCAGTTTATCTACTGCTAATTCAAATGAATATACTAGAGCCATATATATTCAATTCATATATATATATGAAAAATAATGTGTCCAGTGAAAAGAGAAAATGGCTGGATTATGAAAAATATTCCATTTATACAGTTTGAATACATGTAAAGCAACAGTGTATTTTATGTATAGATATATGCAATGCAGTAAAAATGTTTAAATATAGAAAAGAATGAATAGTCTTTATTATGAGAAAAAAGGAGGAGGATTGAAATCAAAGGAGTACCTAAAGTATTCTTTTCAAGATAATTATTGACCTCCACATTGTTTAATTCAATGACCAACTTTCAGTCGTGATCTTATTTGACATATCATCATTTACCAAAGTTAATAACCATCTTCATCCTAGAAGTGTTCTATTCTTGGCTTCTAGACATAACATTCTTTGATGTTTTCGTTTTCCTTTGACACTGGTCATACTTTGTCTCCCCTATTAATCACAATTCTTATCAACTTCTTAAATTTGGAATGCCCTGGGAATCATTTTTTGACTCTTCTAGTTTCCTTTTTTTCAGTGATTTCTACTGGTTCACAATCTCAATTATCATCTACGTAATGATGACTCCTAAATTTGTATCTTGTCCAGACTTCTCCACTATAAAACTATATACAGCTGTGTACCTTCCATCTTTACTTGGAACACCTCTAAATTTGAAATGCTCCAAACACAATGTGGATTTTTCCTCTAGAACCTGCTCCACCCACACACATTCTTCCCCGTCATTGGACTCCAACATTCTAGTCTATCCGAAAAACAACAACAAAACAAAGCCTGATTCATCTTTGAAACATTTCATTTATATCCCACAACTAATATGTCCAAAATATTGACTTTAGTTCAAAATATGCATAGAACCTGATGACAGCCCACCACCTCCCCCCAGCCCCAAGCCTTCTCTAAGGCACTATTACCACTCGCCCAGGTTACTTGGTAATCTCCGATCCCTACTTCCATTCTTGTCCCCACAGAGACTCTTGGAAACACAGCAACCAAAGTGATCCTTCCAGTATGTCAGTGCTATCAAGTCATTGCTCTGCTGAAAACCCTCCAGTGGTACCTCATCACATTCGGAGTAAAGCCAGTGGCTTCCCAATGGGCCAGCATGCTCTGCACAACCCGAGTCTGTCAAAACTCTGACCTCACCACAAGTCCTATCTTCATTTGCCACACTATCCTCCTTGCCATTTCTCAAATATGCCAGATATACTCCTGTCTCAGGGTATTACCACTGTTACTTTCCTCTGTTTGAAACACTGTTCCCTTCTCCTTTATTCTTAGCCTGATTTCTTAAAACTCAGAAAAAAAAAGAACCTTCCCACTCCCATTCATGTGCTCCCCAGAGGACACATCATACCCATCTTCTACCTCAAGTATGCCTCATCTTCCACTGTACTGTATAATGGACTTATTTATATGTTCACCTTCTTTTTCTTCCCATTTATAAGTACACTCCAAGGTTCATGATCATTCTTAGTTCTTATTCCTACATTCAATGTACCATATAGTGTTTGGCACACACTAGGGACTCAATAAAATTTACTGGGTTAATTAATTAACCTTTAGAAAGGCAATAAAATGGCCTGGAAATCTGCATTATTATGGCAGCAAAATTGCATCGTAATTAGATTTTTGGTATTGTATTTTAACTATTTATTTAAGACAAATAATGAAGAAGCCCATTGTGTTACTAATAACAGTAATCATGTACTGCTATTTCTTAAAGGAGAAACTCATTTTCAGAATAATAAAAGGATATAAGACATAATTACATAAGAATTCTGAAGTAATAAAACACAGGGATAAAAAGAATAAATTTTTAGGAACTATTTTTTATTTTTTACATATATACAAGTAAACTGATATGACCTTCAAAAGGTTAAAAAAGAAAATAAGTAAGCTCTGAAGTTCATTTAATGAGTAACATTGCTGGCTTCTCAAAAGTCATCTTTATTATGAGAAGAGCAACTGGAAATATCTCAGCAAAGAAGTCTCAGGGGATTCTTCCACCAGACATTGCTGAAACAATCTAGTTGCACTGGGGATTGGACATGACTAGTTCAAAGTCAGTGAACTGTGGGTGGCATGCCTAGAATAGAGACTTTTTTTGAGAGAAGATTACAAAAGTGATTCCAAAGAGAGATGTACCTGTCATTGACTTCTTATACTCTAGTACAACAGAAATAAAACAGTACAGTTTCTCTCTGGAAAATTAAAAATAGGCATTTTAAAGCTGGCCCTTTTACCATTCCTATAATCCTTTGTGAGCAACTATAATTGTTATTGTGTTTCTCTTGTTAAAGTGTATTCAACAGAAAAAAATTTTAATTAAGAGAATCAATGGTACAGTTATCTTTTGTTTTTCCCTCTTTTTGAGGATAAGATCTTAAAACCAAAAGACAAGATCTGGAAGTTGCTTTACTTAAACTTTCAACTTAAACAAACAAACCTCTCTGTCTCTTTTGTCCAGATCTAATAGTGATATGGTATCACACAATTTGTTGGGAGTAAATGGATCTCAGGTAGCTTGTGAAATGATAAAGGCTTAGATAAAATTAAACTACACCATCAATTAGAATTGCAATTCATTTCAATATGTTTATTCTTTACAAATGTAACCAATTTTACTTATCCACAAAGATATCCATTTTTTAAATCACAATCAAGAACAAAATATCTTGATTTACCACATCCATTGAAACACACATGACACTTTTATACATCTTTCAAGACTGACTGTAAGAAAAATTACTGGTTCTTAGAAATGTTGAAAGATAAAATTGGCATTATTTGCTTCTATGTATTTTAAGTTTAACTTATGAATGGATAGATTATATAAATAAATTCTGGTTTATTGTTTATTGTTCCATCCCTGTTATCCAGTAAATCTCCCACAGATAACACAATACAGACTGTACTACCAATAATTCTGTGTTAGTTCTAACATAGATTCTGATCATCAAATGGTTCATGCAGAATGAAATTTTGTAATAACTGTTGAAAGTGGATATATGTACAAATAAAATTGTTTTCTTCATTTGTTACAGTCATACCTAAAAGCAGTTGGACAGATTTATATCAAATTTGTAACATATATTTTGGATACCTTAAACTGGCGTGTAATCTGTGTAGTGTGCACAAAATTATTTGGGCAGTTACCCAAGAGGAAACTCAAAGGGTGACAGTGACCACCAACACAGTGGGAACTTTGTAGCTATAAGAGGCTTCTGTGACTGCAAATCAGGAGAGATCTGCCATTTATTAAAAGCACCATGGAAAGGGGTTTCAAATAAAACACTGTAATTTAACAGCTGTAAAAGTCCATGTTCCAAAGAACAAATTCTGTTTTGTGATAGAGCACTTCTCATATGGGCACGTCTATACAGCAAGGCTTCACATGCTAGACTCAGAGGTTTATATAATTTTGCTTCATGGTTCACAAACAAAACGGAGAGTCTAACTAGTTTTAAATGAGATTCTAAATCAGGTTAGAAAAGCTGAAAGAGGCATAGCTGGAGTTCGTGATTTAAATGTAAAATCATTTTTTTAAAAAATTTATAGAAAAGAGGTAATCCCGAAAGGTCTTATTGCCCCAGTATAGTTTCAGAATCCAACATTTTAGTTAAGCTCTAATTTGATTTCCAGTAGTACATTATCTTTGCAGGACTATCTTATGATCCTGAGATAAACATACATATGTACAGACACACAATAAATGTCCATTTTAAGTATTCATAGATTAAAATCCAGTTAATGAACAATTTCCTTAAATCTTCTGAGTTCTGTAATGTGTAATTGCGTCTTTGTACGTACCTTTTCTTTGAGTTGTGTAGGGCTGATAAATTATTTGTTGACCAGTAATTCATAAAAATACAAATTTCATATTTTCTGTGTTGTTTTATTTAAATGTCTATATTTATCTCTTCTTTCTTATTTCAAAAGGGCATGTTTTAAGTGAAACTATGCAAGGATAAGAGAAAGTAAAAAACAAAAGCTTATTTCAGGCCCTAAGAATAAGAATTTATATTTAGACCCCCTTCTCCAAACTGCTACTTAAGTCAAACAAGGTAAGTGTTGCAACAAATGTATCTTGTAGCTCAAAAACAAAAGAAAAAAATTCATTTTGAATGAATTAAAATGGATTCTAAGCAAACCAGGATATTTCATTCCTAGTATATTAGTTTTCTAGGGCTACCCAAAAAATGCACCACACGATGGGTTGTTTAAACAACAGAAATTAATTTCCTCACTATTCTGGAGGCTAGGCCCAAGATCAAAGTTTTGGCAAAGTTGGTTTCTTCTGGTTTCCTCCTAAGCCTCTCAGTTTGTAGGTTTCTTCACCTGGTCTTCTCTCTGTAGCCATCTGTATCCAAATATCCTCTTCTTATAAAGACAAGTCATATTGAATTAGGGCCCACCATAATGACCTTATTTTAAATTAACTGCATCTTTAAAAATCCTATCTTCAAATTACGGTTACATTCTGAGGTACTGGGAGTTAGGACTTTAACATATGAATTTGGGAGGCACACAATTCAGCCCATAACACCTGGGTCAAGTCACTTTGCCCTGAATTATGTTCTGATTCTAAATATGTTTTGAGAGTTAAGTCTGAAGTTTATATTGAAATGCAAATCTCCAATCAGATAAACAATTGTAACTCCCATATATAATTAGAACATTGGGAGGGATAAATAAATTGAATAGTCATGAAAAAATAAATGCCATAAGTATATTTAATGCCCCAGAATGAGAAATACACATGCAACTTGATGTTGAGAGTGATCAGAAAGACTAGATTATAAATTTGGATAGATAAGAATTTATTGATGTGGGACCATTCACCCAAAATTTTAGGTATAAGACCCTGACAAGGGTCCTGTGGATGGTTCAAACCTACAACTACAATGACTGGTAAAACCTTGATAAAAACAATGCGCACACTGACCAAAGCTGAAATGCCAAAGTTCCCATGAAAGAAGGTAAAGAGAGGCATGCAAACTTTCAGTGATATGGGCATGATATCCACATCCAGAGCACTCATCAAATGATTGTTTCATGAGAAAGCCAAGGCATACCATTTACCAAGTCCAGGAGAAAAACACTGTTGTGTGAATATCACTCAGTTGTGGATTCTCTGTAGCCAGGCCTGAGAGTAAGATAAAACTCTGTTAAAGAACTTGGCCTTCTTATGGCTATGGGGATAGTAGAGTTCAAAAACAAGAGGTAGCAACATTTAACCTCCAAAAGCCAGGGGTAATAATTATTGCAATGGCCACCAAGACTGGAATGACATTCAAGGTGGCCTGATATGCAAAGATCTGTAGAGATAGTTAGTAGAATACAAGTGGAAGTGCAAAAAAAGTGGACATAAAACAATGTTAACCCTCAGATTGTGACAGCAGAATAAATAAAAGATAAATGCCTGGGAGACAGAGACCAGTCATTCCAATGAAAACCATGATCCCATGTGGAATTTTCAAATTTGAGGCAGTTTTCAGGTCCAGAAACTAATGCATACATTGGTTACCATATATCCAGAGACAAGGGCCCTGGAAAATAATGTCAAGTATAAATGGTAATGACTCCCCAGTACTTACAAGGGACCTTTGGTCAAAAGAAGAATGTCCAGATATTTCAAAGACCTTCGAACACAGGATATGAGTTGAATAGTTGCCAAGAGCTCTAAAGCATCATCATGAACCATAAACACCAGCCCTGCACACCCTCTCCCCCAGTTGGAAAGCCACCTGTTAGAATCTAGAAGATCACTATAGGCTACTGCTAGTTCATTCAAGAATTAGGCCAAATTTTAGCTATAGTGTCAGATGGTCAGATATGGTATCTTTGCTCAAGTAGATTTGTAAGGTACTTCAGGTACATGGTTTGTGACAACTAACTTGACAAAAACACATTCTTTTCTATATCATCAGAAAAGAGAAAAATTTTGCAAAAAAAAATTGTATTCACATGGAATAGAGAACAATATACATTTACATTTTTTCCCCAGGAAAGTTGTAACTTTCATACCCTTCATCATAAAATAGTTCAAAGATATCTGTAGCCATCTCACAGAATAGCATACCACACAGATCAGTTACATTGACACATTATGTCGAATGGATGGATGGACTGAATGAGCATGAGATGGATTGCATTCAGGACGCCTTACTAAGAAACATGTGTTCTAACGTATAAAAGATAAACCATGTGAAAATTCAGAGATCTACCACATGTATAAAATATTTTTAATTGTGGTAGTCAGGTACAAACCAAGACATGGCCCCAAAGCCAAAGACAACTTACTGCATCTTGGATCTCTTATCATGAAAAACAAAACACAACTCCTGCCAGCTTTCAGTGGGACCCAGAGTAGGAAAAGATTCTGAGGTTAAGACTGTGATGTAAGTGTTTTAGGTCATAGTATTGTTGGTCAATTAAAGTTCGAAATCAAACAAACAAACTCATAGTAAAAGAGATCAGATTTGTGGTTACCAGAGGTGGGGTGTGGGGCAGGGAGAATTGGATGAAGGCAGTCATAAGGCACAAACTCCAGTTATAAGATAAAGGAGTATTAGAGATGTAATGTAAAACATGATCAATATAATTAACACTGCTCTATGTTATATATGAAAGTTAAGAGTTCTCATTACAAGAAAACATATTCTATTTTTTAAATTTTGTGATGATATGAGATGATGGATGTTCACTAAACTTATTTTGATAATCATTTCATGATGTATACAAGTCAAACCATTATGCTGTACACCTTGAACATATACAGTGCTTTATGTCAATTATTTCACAATAAAACTGGAAGAAAAAAAAATTGTGGTTCAGGTAGTCCTGCCACTTTTGCCATTAAATATAATAACCTTAGTACATCCTAGTGTTGGCGTTGTATGTGGTTCAAAAAGATGCTGTGTAGAATTTGTGTCAAGACCAAGTGAGAGAATCACAATGAATACCTCTGAATTTTTGAAGCAAGACTATGCCGTCTGCTTTAGATAACTATATTCCTCTTAAAAAACAATTTTTATTATTATATTACCAGATCCTAGTAGAGACAGAATACTTGGACACCAAGTGACCATGAAACTGGAATTGCTCATAATAATTATTATAATCTGATAGATGCCCTATGGTAAGTGGAATAATGCCCATGTCCTAATGCCAGAACCTATAAATATGTTACCTTACATGGAAAAAGGGATCTCATATATACAGTTAAGATTATGGAACTTGAGATGTGAAGTCATCCTGGATTATTCAAGTAGGCCCAGGCTAATCACCTGAGTCCTTAAAAGTGGAGAACCTTTCCAGGTTGTGGCCAGAAAGTTATGTGATGATGGAAGGATAATAGTCAATGAGATGCATCATTGTTACCAACCCCCTGGAGAAGGTTCCTAAAAAGAGTCCTTCTGCCTGGTGTTGCTTGTGCCAATGGAACAAGATCAAGTTTGGTTCAAAAGCAAAGGAAAGCTTTATTCTTTGATCAAGGAATGGAGAGGTTTGAGCTTCCAGAGCTCCTCATCAGTTAGGGGAGAGGGTGGAGTTCTCAAAGGGCACGTGCTGCTCCAGTTCCAGATCTCAGGGCCGGGCGTGAGTCTCTGCACACGGCCTGCCACTGCCATCGTGAATGGAGCATGTGCAAGTGCTTCTGCACATGGCCCTCCATGCTGAGGCGTTGCCACAGCCATTCTGCACTGGGAACTCTGGTCTGATGTGCAGGGAGCAAGGTCTCAGCACGTGGCACCCTATGAGCAAGGTTATACCCTATGAAACCAGGTTAAGCACAAAGGAAGAGAAAAATACACACAAAAAATGGTTAGACTTTATTTTATTACCCAGGTTCTATTTTTATGCCCCAGGGAATTGTGAATGGGCTTTGCCAGTGACACCTTTGCTGCACGAAGATGTAGAAAGACGGTCAGGAGCCAAGGAATGCAGGCACCTTCCAGGAGTTGGAAGAGGTGAAAAAACATTGTCTTCTACAGCCTCCAGACAGGAACGCAGATTTGCTGAGCCCTTGATGTTAGCTCAGTGAGACCCTTATCAGACTTCTGACCTACTAAACTGTAAGATAATAGATTAGTGTTGTTTTATGCCACTAAGTTTGTAGTAATTTGTTAGGACAGTAAAAAATGAATACAGATTTTGGTACTAGGAGTGAAGTGTTACCATAACAAATGCCTAAAATGTGGAAGTGATCTTGGAATTGGGGAGGGGGGGGTAAGCAGAGGCTGGAAGAATTTTTAACAGTGTGACTAAAAAAGCCTAGATTTCCTTGAATATAGTGTTAGTAGATAAATGGATGCTAACCATTGTGCTAACAAAGACTCAGATGGAAAGAAGGAAGATGGTTGAAGAAACATAAATCTCCCTGGAGAATTCCTAGATTGCTGTGAACAACAAAAAGTTAGCAATTTACATATCTGAGATTTAAAAAAAAGAAAGCTGGATAATTCTAACTTTGGGCAGGAATATTGGAATCCAGTTACTCTCACTGATGAGAGTAGAACCTGTTCAGCGCTTCTGGGAAAGCACTAAAGCAATACAGCCACACTTGGTCAAAATAAGCATAAAGATAAAGTAATAAAGTAAGCATAGATACAGATATGCCATTGCTGAGACTTTTTAAATTTTTCTATATTATTTATACAAGTTTATATATGCACATATATATATGTAAGCCTGAGAAGTTCTCACATGAAAATAAGTAAGGAAAAAGTGATGAAAGGCCATTATAGAATGCTATTAATTAAAGATCTATACACATGGTAATATGGGTTTAATCTTAAAAACATATTGCTAGGTGAAAAATAAATAAGTCTGGAGCAAAATTAAATAAAGATGAATTCAATTTATTTACACACAAAATAATAATACAAGTTTTATACACAGAAATGAAAAATATAGCCATGTTTTCCCATGAGGGTAAGAGAATCACAGGAAAAAAGTAGAGATAAAATTCAATCAATGAATAAAAAGAAGTTATTCAAGTACCAATGACATCAGCATTACACAAACAGAGGAGTATCATTAACTCAACCCTTTGCACATACAACGCAACTTAGTGTATAAATAATAAATGTGAAACTAAAGTTTAAAACATTTTATCATGTATATACCTTTCATATTGAGTTAAATTATAGAATAAAAATGAAAGAATGATTTAAGATATAAAGACAGGAAATATATTCAAAAATAAATATATGCAAAAGTCTAATTTGCATAATACTAGGTTTATTAATTTATACCACTCAGCTGCATTAAATATCATAAGCATATCTCTTCATTAATACTGCTATCTCATTTATTAAAAAGATAATAATTTATTTAAAATTGTATTGCCTCAAAGGTTTTTAAGGATTAAGTGAATTAATATATGTACATCACTTAGAAATGGATCTAGCATATGAAAACACCACAAAAGTGCTAGCTATCATCATTATTATTATTTCCCTGAAGTAAAGCAAAGTGAACTTTAAAAAGCAAAGTCTAAAATGGATATTTTTTAAAAAGCAAACTATTTATGTATTATTTTTATTGCAAAAGAACTATTCATGTTTTAAGCTCCAAGAGTATACCTAGTATTTGATTTAATCCATTTTTCTTTTTCTAAAAACAGCTTTTTGCTTTGTAATAACTACTCCTTGGATTGGATATGTAACATCTTTCTATGAAGCAATTTTTAATGTACATTCTAACCATCAGCATTCAACTGAGAGTGATTATATCTCAAAACCAGGCATGACATCCATATCCAAAATTTAACAATAAACTCCAGCTCCTTTGCTCCTACTCTGAAGTGTGGCTTTCCATGTGAGTAATGTAACCATCTAATTTGTCATTCAAACTGGGATGCTTTTGAGAATTGATAACTATACCAAGAAAAATTCCAGTACTGTCCCAGTTAAAATGGGTCATCAAATATAGATGTAGAGACAGTACAATCTCTCCTGAAAATGACCCTAAATTTCTATTAGTATCACGTTCCTGTAAACTGTGCTCAGAGGAACTTGAGCATAAATCCACTTTGAATCCTTGTTTTTCTCCCCAATTTTAATGCCACCACATTAGCAGGGACTATCATCTTCTCATGCCTAGATCACTATCACAGTCTCCTAACTGAGCTACCTGCTCTCCCTTCTCTTCCTCCCCTAGTGCATCAACCACGTAGCAGCAAAAGTCACACAAGTCACAGGATCCCATTTCTGACCTCCAAAAACACCCCAATGACTTCTCACTGGCCTGTGAACAAAATCCAAAGCTCTTAATCATGCACTACAAAGCCCCTTCTAGCCTGATGCCTGACTATCAATCAAACATGCTTTATTCACATCTTTCTTCTTGAAATTCCTGCAACTCACTAGGTTCTTTCCAATCTCAAAATTTATGACACAGAAGCAGAAACAGAAATATGTAATAATGTGAGAGTTTAACATGCCTGTCTTACTCTGGTAGATCAAGGAGGCAATAAACTTGTCAGACACTAAAACACAGACAACCTTAACTCAAACAAGCAAATAGTATATATACACAAATGTAAATTGTCCACATGTAATAAAGTTAAAAATTAATAACAATATTCAAAAAAGGGCACTTGCAGAAGGAAATGAAAATCAAACAACCACAGAATTCTATTTAAAAATCTATTGAATCAAAGGTGAGATATAATTTAATATTGAAATTTTTTTATAAATTCAGGATAATCTCTTAATGTACTATATAGGATATAACCAAAGCAGTGCTCAGCGAAAAATTCATAGTATTAAACACCTTTATCAATAAAAACAACAAATGAAGTATACATTTGCATCCAAAACGATAAAACAAAATAATCTAAAATAAATAAAGCAAGAAATTATTAGAGATAAAATCTCAATTTATTTTTAGAAAAGGAAAAAGGAAAATAAATAAATTGTGCTCTGATAACTTAGAAAGAAACACACCATTAAATAACCTAGTTCTTTTAAAAGGAGAAAGCACAAATTCAAAAAGAAATGAAAAGAGCAATTAAAAAAAATCATTCTGTGCACACACATTTGAAAACCTAAATCAAACTGGTAATTTTAGAAGAAAATAAAGTGTATAAATGTGGCATACTAAAATCAACCTGAGGATTTTTTAGCATAGCTGTAAGAGGTCTAATTGCCCTTAGTTGAGTTAGAAAATTTAGACAACTAATTTCCAGAGAATAAGAAAACAGAGATTAGTCAAAAAGCCTCCTCACAAAAAACTTCCATTTCCCTCAATGGGTTCACAAAGGGTTTTTCAAAGCCTTTAAGGAACAAATAATCCTAACTTTATTTTGAACAATTACCACGAATAGAAAAATCAGGAAAACTTCTGAATATTTTTTAAAAGGAAGATCCCAAGACCTGAAAAAGATGACATAGTGTATCAAAATTACAGACCAATTTCACTTATGAATAGCAATAAAAATTTTAAAACAGAATCCTTAAATGGAATTCATATACATTTTTACATTGTGTTGTAGCAAAAACCTCCTCAGGGGAATTGGATGTGAGAAAAGTAGCATATTAGAAATAAGCTGAAAGACAGTTTTCAGCACCGGAATGAAAGGGGTAATGATTATACACCCTCTCTCACAGTTGTGCTAGGGACAGAGGAAGGAAAAGTAAGCTTGGCTAAACACAAAGTATTAAAATGTCACATGGGGAAATAAATGACAAAACCACATATATGCCACCTCTCCCCTCCTGCAAGGTTGAAGTCGCCCATCTCATGGTGGACTGTCAGTGACTGAAGCTGAGTATGTTACTGTGCCTGTATCAGATACTGATATCGGATCAATATCCACTTGCTTCTGCAAGCACCATCAGACGGGCAACAAATGGTAGATTTGTGCTAAATTTCCAACGTTGTGCCTGCAAATCCCATGTACTTCTAATCTCTGCCTGGTCCCCGGTTCCCACTACGTGTAGAGAATATCTGCAGTGACGGTGCCAGAAATAGGAGCTTTGCAGAAGCAGCAGCTTTGTGATTTTCCTGAGGAGTGGCTGAATTCCCTCAGAAGTACAAGCATTCTTGGGTGATAACTGCACCATCAGCCAGGAGGAATCACCACCACTAGACTTGGACAACAATACAGAAACACCGATTGTAAACGATAGAAATCCTTTCCTTCGAGCCATGTAAAGGATGTTCAGAATTGCTATGATTCATTTGAATCCTAAAGATACCTTAGGTTTCTAACCTTGGAAAATGAATTTTTTTTTTGTAGTTCCCACAATGAAAACAAAATATTTCATTCATGTGACTTGCTCAATACACATCTATGGTATGAGTTACAATAACGAATTCAAAATCTTCAGTAGTTGTAACTAGGAAATAGACCTTATTTGCTACCGCTTCCAAATCACCATGATGTTAAATAAAAGGTGACAATATTGTTCAGAATATATCTGTGTTTGTAATACTACCATTTTAAATTCTACACATTTTGAAAAAACAAAGAAAATGATAGACTTAATCATTCTGTGATCATTAATATGGCCAAATGTGTTTTCAACAAGCATAGGTTTCAACATGTCTCCAATTATAAATTTAGACTCATGAATGGTGATTAGCCAAAACTCATTGATAAGCTATAAATTGATACATACATATGCATATGCATGTCAAATTCCATGATAGGGCTTCCTTGGTGGCTCAGTGGTTGAGAGTCTGCCTGCCAATGCAGGGTACGCGGGTTCGTGCCCCAGTCCGGGAAGATCCCATGTGCCGCGGAGCGGCTGGGCCCGTGAGCCGTGGCCGCTGAGCCTGCGCGTCGGGAGCCTGTGCTCCGCAACGGGAGAGGCCACAGCAGTGAGAGGCCCGCGTACCACAAAAAAAAAAAATTCCATGATAAAATAGAGATTATAGTTAAAATTGTTACATTAGAAGAAATACGAAATAACTACTTGAAATACTTTATACACACAAACACACACGTATTCTTGGAAAAATTAAATTTCCTCCACAATCAAAAAAAATTGTGTTATTTGCAGATAGATTTCTCCATTTAAAAAAATCATTGAAAATGTTGCTTTCACCTCCAGGACAGGATTTTAAGATCGTAAAACTTAATAATTTCTCATGTCAATAAGAAAAGAGAGAAACATAAAAAGAAAAATGAGGGAATCTCTGCATAGGCCACATCTTCCCATTTGTCTAAGAAGAAAGTAGATGAATCTTATAATTAGGTGTTGTTTATTCCCTATAACTGGGTGTTAAAGTCTCAATTTATTTTTTAGTCATACACAAAGCTGGAAGAACAGGAAAGTTTAATGTAAAACATAATATAATAATATAAAACAGTAATATAAAACAACTAATATACCTCAAAATATTCAAATCCCATACTTACTAAGTTCTTTTCCTTATAAGTTATTCTTCTAGAAAGAAACTGAGTGACATAGCAAGTCCTTAAGGATGTACGTGTCTAAAAACCATTAAGAGGTTTCTGTTTCTAGGTATGATGAAGTAACAGGGAGCAGATTTACCCTACAGATTTAAACAAACAGAAAACTAGACAAATTTATAAAACAAAAAATTACAGACAGTAGTGACAGGCAGTGCAGGACTATATTCTCTGAGAAGTGAGCAGTGGTCATCAGGCAAGGTAAGCCTACGCTTAAGGCTTTGAGGCAGCCTGCATGATACTATGCAGGAAGTAGAAACTCAAACAGAGCTTTGTGGTCTCCCTGGATTAAGGAGACATCTGAGATTGTGGAGGATGAGGCAGTTAACTACAGAAGAGGGCAGAGAACACTCTATAGAAAGCTCCAGAAAACTGCAGAGGATACCCTTAAATTTTTAAGGAAGGCCTTTTTGAAGAAGTGACATTGGGGAAAAAAATCAAAATCATATCAATATGATGACAATACAGCTGCATTCATGAGATCAGGGAAAGAACATTCAAAGCTTAGGGATTAACAAGGGTAAAAACTTAACAGGAATGAACTTGGAATGTTTGAAGTTAAAAAAGAAAAGTAGCATAGGCAGTACAGGATGAAAAGAGCTAGATCAAATAAACATGGAACAGATGTTGTAGGACGTTCTAGGACTTCATTTAAATTTTCAATTTTGTTGTTATCATCTTGATAAACCATTGAACGAGCTTGGCATTATCTAATTTGAACCCGAGAATAGCCACATTGACTGCTTAATACTGGATGTGTGGTAGTGGCACCAAAATTTAAAAATTGTAAGATCAGCTAGAATTTGAAACAGTCTTAGTGAGGTCTGGTGATGATTATGATGGTGGTTGTAGAGAATTTGATGAAAAAGGGAATTAATTTGATATTAATCTTCAGAATATATTTGATATTCATTTAAAGAATATATTTGACAGTAAAGTTGAATATTTATCAATGGATTAGATATGGTGTATGAAGGAAAGGGAGGAATTAAAATATAATTCTTGGGTTTTTGACTGATACAAGTGAGTAGATTTGGTAACATATATTAAGATGAGAAAGGCTTTTGGGAAGCTAGGATTTGTCCCATTTAAGATGGCCAATTGCAGATACAAAGATAGATGTAGGCTGTGTAAGGTGTCGAAGTCAGGAGTAAGAATCTGGGAGATAACATTATTAAACACATAGAAAAGAATGAGATCACATAGGAAGAGAGCGCAGAGTGAAAACAGATGAGTGCCAAAGTAAAATCCCTGGGATACTCTACTCTGATCTTTAAAGAAGTAGAAGTCTGTAAATAAGATTAAGAAGGAGTGTACAATGAGGTCAGGGGGAATTCTAGAAACTGTCATTTCCCTGAAGAAAAGAATAGAAAGCATTAACAAGAAAGAAGGTCTAGTGCGTCATAACTAAAGTTACTAGGAGGTGAGGTAAAAGGAAAACAGAAAATTAATCACCAGTTTGGTGACTTTAATAAGAACAATACACTGGAGTGGTAGAGACAAATACTCAAATAGAATGAGGTGGTACAAGAAAGGAGCCAAAAAATGGATACAAATGAATGAGTTTAGAATACTACAGGGGGCCCAGAAAGATAGAAAGCTTGGAATAAACTTATTTTTAAAGGTTACATATTCCAATAATCTGCTCAATATGTCTTAACCTCCAGATCGTTTTCAATCATGCTATGTCTAAACCTAAAACCCAAAGTCCAGTTGTTTATTTGAAAAGAGTACAAAAGATATACTACTTTTTTCTGGTATTTAGAGACTTTGGGGGCACTTTGTAGTATATTTATGTGGATACTCTGTATTTTGAGGAATTTCTCTGTAAAGTAGCCCAGAAAAAAATGGACAGTGGGTGGGGTGTGGGAATCAAAAGACTTTCTTTTTTATTGTTATTGTCACCATTTGTGCATTTTCTTCCTCCCATGGATGAAATTAATGTATATTTACAGACCCACAGCATTCATCCTTTAAAGAGAAAGAAAATAATATAGAGAAAAAAGATATCATTGCTAGAGAAAGGTCATTGAGAAGGCAAGGGTGGGAGGAATGAAGGGTAGGTTCTATTGATTGGGAACAGGTTAGCTCTTAGTAAATAAAGGGATATATCTTCCATTTTAACATTAATAGAGAATTTTTGGTAAAGGAAAAACAGCTAAGTGAGCTGAGAATGGATGTGATGAAAAGAGTGGAATGTTTGAAAATGGGTTTTTTTGTGTGTGATGACAAGGTCTAGTGATGATTGAGGTAGAAATAAAACAAAATGACAACAACAAAAGACAGAAAAAATTGTTAGAGCTAAAGAGCGAAGAAACTTAGAAATCAGAGTGTTGTGTGTAACATTTACCTGCATTATGAAAGAGTCAACAATTAGAATACCGAGGAAGAAGACAATGAATCAGTCAAGCGATGGAAAAATGAGAAGGAATGGCCTGGGTGTCAGTAGCAACAGCAGAAAAGTGGAAAGATAAGTGGAAAGATCTGATTGCATATGTTTCGTAGAGCTTGAGCTTTGGAACGAGGTAGAAGGGAGAGTCTGACCAGCATTAGTGGACAAGGAATAGATCTTCACTAACTAAGACCTCATACACATAGAGAGTGGTAGGAAAAATAGACTGCTCTTGAGAGATTTTGGGGGGAATCAGTGTAAATAGGAGACAGTCATGTTTCATTGAGAGCAAGAATAAATGGATAAAAGATTGTACTGAACAGTGCATAAATGCTGGCAATTTGGGGCTGATATACTTTACTTGACAAATCTTCTCAAATTTATTAAATATATTATATTCCATTGATATAAAATAGCCTCACTATTTATTAAATAAAGAAACAAATAAACTGATGTTTTTCTGATTTACTTAGTCAGTTGAGGTAAAAATAATTTCCAAAACGGTGCTAGCATAAAACAAGCTGGTAATTAGTGCAATTATCATATAACCTTACCAGTATGAAATCTGTTCTGTACATGTGCTATATGGAAGTAGAATCCACACAACACAGCCATAATGCTGTAACAGTACAGGCCATTACGTAAGAAAATTTACTTATTCCGTGTTGAAAATTGGTGACTGAGCCCATTTCCAAGCCAACACAACATTCCACTCTTGCCCTCAGGAGCCCACAATCTGCTATACACCATCTTCATCTCTGCTCTAAATGGAAGTCGTTTTCACTCACCCTCTCCACTTCTCTTCCCATCATCTAGTAAGCCCTCTCCCATCAGGCTTTCAAACCCTCAACTCCACCAAAATGGGTTTTGCCAAGGTCACTGTAGACACCCCTGTTGCCAAATCCTTTTTTCAATTCTCTTCCGTAACCAGCTTAAGCTCTTATTGAGATCAGTTGACACAGATGACGACTCTAATCTTCCTGAAACAATTTCTTCCTTTGACTTCCAATACATCGTTATCTTTTACTTCAAGTTCTATATCTCTTGCTCTTACACCTTAATATCCTTTACAACTTCCTCCTTATCTCCATGAACTCAAATATAGAACTTCTTTTCACTATCTACTTTCACTCTTCAAGTGATCTAATCTAGTGTCTCACTTTATATAGCCTAATCTTCATTCCTATATCCAATAACTTTGCAATATCTCCACATGTATATATATATAAAATAAGCAGCTCCAATTTTATATTTTCCAAAAAGAGCATTTGATGCCTCAAAAAATAAATAATTTTTGTCCTTTCCATTGTCTTCCTCATCTTAGCAATTGGCAATTCATTTTTTTCCAGTTTCTCAGACCAAGGAATATTTCTTGCACACTTCATATGCAATCTATCAACAACTTTTTATTGGCTATATCTACAAATTGTATACACAATCTTACCATATCATCCACCCTTATCCAGGTTCTAGCCATCATTATTTCTCATTAGATTATTGCAAAAGATTTTTTATTTTTCCCCCAGTTTCTACCTTTGCTCTAGTAAAATCTATTCTTCATTCATCAGTAATAATGATCCTTTAAAAATTAAAATGGGGCTTCCCTGGTGGCGCAATGGTTGAGAGTCCGCCTGCCGATGCAGGGAACACAGGTTCGTGCCCTGGTCTGGGAAGATCCCACATGCCGCGGAGCGGCTGGACCCGTGAGCCATGGCCGCTGAGCCTCCGCGTCCAGAGCCTGTGCTCTGCAACAGGAGAGGCCACAACAGTGAGAGGCCCGCGTACCGCAAAAAAAAAAAAAAAAAAAAAAAAAAAAAAATTAAAATGATATCATGCCACTCATATGTTCACATACACTTGTCAGGAAGAGGGGGATTTCCCCCTCTAGTCTTTTTGGGTCTTTATGGCTGAACTAATAATAAAATTGACACAAGGCAGATTAACAGGAGAAAAAGAAACAAATTTTAATTCTTGCTCATGGAGGTCTCATAGATATGACCTAAAAAATGGACAAAGCAGACAGCTTTTATATTTTTTACACACATAAACCAAGAAAACAAACAAAAATAACCATAAATTTGTGAGGAATTGACAGGACAAAAAAAAAAAACTTAGGTTTTGGGTGGTCAATTAACGAAGAATCTAAACAGTGTTTGGGCTTGAGGTAGTAAATTAAAGAAATAACAAGGTTTGTTTATATTGGCTTCTCAGCCCAAATTCCCATCTCTGACGATAAGGGTGTCTTTCCACTTCCAGATGCAAGGAGTGTACCTTTCACATGAGAGATTTATTTTCTGCTTTCAAGGAAACAGAAAGGAGGGTGAGAGTATTCCTCTTGTATTGGTCACTTCTTAGGTAACTTTAACTCAACGTAATTAATATGCCATTGGAGCACATTTTGGGGCAGCCAACCCACTCAAATGTAAGCCAAATTCCCTACCTTGGTGAATGTGGTCTCTGCTAACTTTCTGGCTTCATCTCTTTTTATTCACACCATCCTGGCTGACTGGCAAAATTATCTCATAAGCATTCTAAGTATGTTCCTGTCACAGTACTTTTGTACCAGCTCCTTCTCTTGCTTGAGATGCTCTTTTCCTAATATAGTTGTGTCTTGCTTCTTCACATCTTTCAGATCTCTGCTCAAGTGTATCCTTTTCTTAGAGTCGTCCCTAATCATCCTTTATAAAACAGTATCCTCAAGCATTTGCTGCCCCCTTTTAATACTTTAACACAGCATTTATTACCACCTAGAATATATTTATTTGTTTATTTTCTTCTTCCTTTATAAGAAAATTTCTGTAAAGGAGATCTTTTCTGTTTTTGTTTTTGTTTTTGCTGTACACGGGCATCTCACTGTTGCGGCCTCTCCCGTTGCAGAGCACAGGCTCCGGAGGCGCAGGCTCAGCAGCCATGGCTTACGGGCCCAGCCGCTCTGCGGCATGTGGGATCTTCCCGGACCGGGGCACGAACCCGTGTCCCCTAACATCGGCAGGCGGACCCTCAACCACTGCGCCACCAGGGAAGCCCTGTTTTTGTTCTTAATGTTCCATTGCTGACTCATAGTCAGCACCTGTCAATATATATTGAATGAATAAATGAAAGGATAAATATAGAACTTAATAAAATTTTTAACTTGTTAATGGACACTGGCTCTCCAAGGGATAAAAGGCTGTATATATTTCCACCCAAGAATAAATCACTGGACTAAGGTTTTGAAGGACATTATTTGGGAAAACCTTATAGCTATCAGATGGCAAGTGCACCTGGTAAGCAACATTCTTGACCTGTTTATTTTATTGTGGTTAAGAACACTTAACATGAGATCTATCCTTTAACAATTTTTTTATGCAATATATTACATTGATACCAGCTATAATGCTGTACAGCAGATCTCCAGAGTTTATCCATATTACTTAATTGAAAGTTTACACCTATTAATTAGTAACTCGCCTCTTCCCCCTCTCCTTATTTCCTGGTAATCACCATTCCAATATTTGATTTTATGAATTTGACCATTTTAGAAATGTTAATCAGCAGATGAATGGATAAAGAAAATGTGGTATATGTTTATACAGTCTTCCCTTCATATCTGGGGGAAATTGGTTCCAGGACCGCTGCAGGTACCAAACACTGAAGATGCTCAGGTCACTTATATAAAAGAGTGTAGTACAGTAGGCCCTCTGTATCCTCAGGTTAGCAACCGCGGATTCAAAGCGCCAATTATAGAATGGAATACCACCCAGCCTTAAAAAATGGTAAGCAACTTTCTTAATTGATTGCTTACTTGGCCATCTTTCTCTGAATATGGTATATATGCATCATCATCATCACCATCTTCATCAGTTTGGGGAAATTTTGTTCAATATGTTGGTGAACACAAAGGTGAATACAGTACTTGATCCATATCACCTAAACTGAGTGATGCCATAAGAGTTCTTCTATTTTCATTAAGGCAAATGCATTACATATCTACTTTGTTACTATAATTGTATTGTACAGACTGCACAACTGTGAAATTCAGGATCAGAATTTATAATATACATTCATCAAAGTTCCTATTGCATCTCATGATGTCTCACATCAAGATAAGCAAGTTGAAGTACTACACTTTATTTCCATTCAGTTAATGCTCTCATTATATAGTTACCCCCAGGATGACACATCTCAATTATAGAAGGTTTTGCATGACTAAGGTCTTCCATTAATGTAACCTCATAAATTTATAAAAAGCCAAAATGAGAGCTCTTGTTTTTCCAGTGTGTTTAATCAAACAATGAATTCATATTATTGGCTCTGAAAAAGGTTTCCTTAAAGTAATTAAAAGCAGTACTTATGTCACCCAAGGGTAATTGCTGCTTATTTATTTATCGTTTTACAATTTACCTTCATTAGTTCAGAGTGACAGTGCCAATTGTAGAACAAGCATGAGGTTATTGGGATGTTATGACCATTTGAACTCAAATAGTGGAGGGAAAATCTCAACAAAAAGTACACCTATGTGAATTGGATTCAGCAAGTGAACTACATCAAACAGGAAAGAAAAATACACAAATAAATGTCAACAAACACATTTTCCTGTATCTTTAAATGGAAAAACAGAAGAAAACACTGATGTTGACATCAATACACAGGTATGTGCACCATTATATTTAAGTAACCAGTCTGAATCAATGAGGCAGAGATGTTTTATTGAAGTAACTCATGCCTTTTATTCAGAGTCATCTGATATTACCTGTATGTCTAGCTGAAAAAGAAACCTAATCAAACATCGTCTATGAGTATGTACCTGTATCTCTATGTGTCTGTACTGTCTTTTTGGAAACTGGTGCCTTGATCTCAAATTTAAGCTTCTGCAATTGATTCAACTTGAAGTTGATTAAATTCAATCAATTTCTTCAATTATCTTCAGTAACTTAGAGATATATTTGGATATATACTTTTGTTGCAAGTCCAGATATTTTTCTAAAAGTCTACATATATATATAGATCTGAATATAAAAATACATAAAAAGTATTGACTATTGTTATATTCTATCTAAATGCTAAGTGATCAGAACCATTAATTCATTCCTTAAATAAACATGAACTAAGCTTTTATTAAATTCCAGGTAATTCGATTTTGGATAGTCAATAAAACTGATCAAAATAAAATCTCTAGGTAAATTTTAGTGTTATATTAATAAAGTAAAAATAATAATAGTATTATTGTTATTAGCCATGCTGATAATTATTGCAAACTTGGTACCGTGGTAAACTCATCACATGAATTAATCTCATCACATAATCTATGACACAAGCTGTGACCCACATTTTGTAGATTATGAAACTGAACACCAGAGAAGTAAAGTAACTCGTCCAGATCATGCTAGTAGTTGTCAGAGCTGAGAATTGAAACCACACAGCCTGACTCTAGATCCAAATATCTTACCTATTGTATCTTGCTGTGCTTCTAACAAGAATAGATAATATACACCTCTAAAAATGGGTCACAAATACCATGATAACTATGTAAAAGGGCCAGTGTTAGAAAAGTGGGCAAAACAAGGTAAGAAGTCAAATCTACCTTCTTGACTTGAACAAAGCAAGTCAAGAGACAATTTATACAGCATAGAACCCAGAGGCTTGATCTTCAGAGATGATTAAGTGTCCATGAGATAGATAAGCTCATGGGGTAAGAACAACTTGAGCAAAAGATTCACGTATAAAGTAACCTGGCATCCTGAAGAAATTGCAGACAGTTCTGTAGAGCAGAAGGTATGATGCAATGGAGGTAGAGAAGGGAAAGAGAGAAGCTTGAGAAGGAAGAAAAGGCAAAACAAACTGTCTTGTATTCTCCAGACTTTTGTCATACATATACTATATAATTTTAGGAGGTATCCAGAGCAATATTTTAAAATGTATGTTTATTTTAATATAACTTAAGAAAAAATTAATATAAACTGTTATTGAAGTTTGTAATATAGGTTGTGAAGCTGAAATATATATTTAAATTTAACATGATGAGTTGATTTAAAGAAAACTATCAAGTGCACCATAATGCACTGCCATGACAAAACATAAAGTTTGAAGGATGGTTTGTAAATTACATCTGTGTGTGAAATAAGGAGTTCGATCTTTATCCTATGAATAGTTAAGAATAGATTTAAAACACTTTCATGTTAAAATTTTCATCTTGAAACTATTTACTCCACAGGACCTGCATAAGTCCAAGTTGAATTTAGTTACTGATGGAGCGTTGACAGTTAAGTAAGGGATACAGATCAGGGTGCATGAAGTGATTCTGGCTTGGGTAATGGGGGCTACTAGTACCAGCCGTTGAACTGCAGAACATGGGACAATAGTTGTTCTTTTTTTTACGTTTGGTGGGTGCAGGTTGAATTTCAGATTCAAACATATTCAGATTGTATGCCCAAGTGCAGATACTGATGGGCTGAAAAATTGAGAGAGTCACTAAGCACTTTGATAGGGAAAATGACATTGCCACTGGAAAAGTTGCACGCATAAGTAAAGCACATGTCAAAATAGTATAAATATATTTCTTATTGTGAGATATCTTGTGATCAGACAATGGTTCAAGACACTTAAATATCTAGGACACACACTAAAAATAGACTCTTGCTTTCTATGTTGAACTTATTCAATCAGAATGTGCAGGTGGTGGGCCCAGGCCTTTGCATATTTAACAATTTTCTTAAGTAATTTATCAGCATAGCCTAGTTTGGGAACAATAATTCTTCAATAAATGTAATTCTTCTCTAGGTGCTTCCACTCCCAAGACCATCCTACCTACCATTTTATTATGTTAAAATATTATGTGAGGGCTTCCCTGGTGGTGCAGTGGTTGAGAGTCCGCCTGCCGATGCAGGGAACACAGGTTCATGCCCCAGTCCGGGAAGATCCCACATGCCGCGGAGCGGCTGGGCCCGTGAGCCATGGCTGCTGGGCCTGCGCGTCCAGAGCCTGTGCTCCGCAACGGGAGAGGCCACAATGATGAGAGGCCCGTGTACCGCAAAAAAAAAAAAAAAAAAAAAAAAAAAAAATATATATATATATATATATTATGTGAAACACAAACTAATGAAAAACAAGGGGTTGGTTTGTACTCAGTTTCAAGAATCATGATAGAAGTATCTACAGGGACTAGGAAGGCAATATTCATGAGTAAAACACGTCGGGTATAGGAAAGTTGGGTTTACATCTCTCTTCAACTAAATAGGGCAGTTGGGATTCAGCTCGAAATGATTGTTGCCTTGCTAGCATGTGGGTTCAGTGTTATAATTTTGTATAATTTTTAAATGTTTAATTGGCAACTAGTTAAAATTACAACAAAAGCAATAAAACTGGGGGCTGGTGTCAGCTTCTAGTCCATCGTTTTGAAGCTCTTGATCAAGCTCATTCTCATTATTTTCTGTGGAATAAAGAAGACTCAAAATGATTTAACTTAATTTTCAACACCACTATTTATATAAGCATAAGTAATTTGTGAACGGATAGAAACATATAAAATGCACAATTATGCTTCTAAGAGTTAGGTTGAAGTAGGTCATTGATTACTCAGATATGTACTAATAATGTACACTTCTACTCTTTCTATGAACATCACCCTGGCCAGGAATCTAAAGACTGTAGAACTACTTAGTATATGATAGTGATCCCAAGTTTGGACATTCTAAAACTATCAAATTTTCTGTTGTTAATTTATTTATTAGCTCAGTAAAGGAAAAAATCCAACTCTTTGAATCCCCCCAGATATTAAAAATAATAATTAGTATTATCATTATTACTTGTCTTTTAGCAAGACCAGAAATATTTTGAAAGCTAATTTCTTTAAATAATGACTGAGTTACTAAACGTAATAGTATCTGACAATGAAATGCATCCATTTGGCAGGTACTTATGTAGTTTATGATAAAAACTTTGGACTTCTGTGTTAAATATCTTCAATCTTTCCCTTCAAATTTATTCTCCATCCTTCTACACCTTACTCTCCTTCCCGTGATGGAGACCTGTATTGCTACATTAGGTGGCCCACCTGCCTTCTGGCCAATGAAAAATTGCAGGAGATGAGGAAGAGAAACAAGAAAAAGAGGTCAGGACTTAAGGTCAGGACTTATCTCCCTAGCATCTTCCCAGAAGGCTCTACACCTCTCACAGTATTACAGCTCCTCCCAGGTACCCTTTTCTTCATTACTCCTACCCGAAGTATGGTCCATGGACCCATGTTGGTGACAAGAAGCACCTGAAAACTTATATTACAGGGAAATTTTAGGTCTACTGGGTTCTAATTTTAAATGGTAGAGCTTGCATTTTGTCTTTTTTACTTCACTTTTCTAGTAATTTATTTTTACTGTTTTACAAAAATATCAGTTTGCAAAGGATTAGAAAGTAAACAAAACACAGCAAACAAAAACACATAAAAATTTGGTTCTTCCCCCACAGATAAGGTTGCCAGGTTTAGCAACTAAAAATATGGTATACCAACTAATTTTGAATTTCAGAAAAGCAATGAATAAAGTGTTAACATAATCTGTCCCAAATACATGTATTTTCTCTGGCAACCCTACTACAGATTCTGCTCTGCATGATTCTCTCCTTTCAAGTTTTGACATGTACTTCTGAGTTCCTTTGGATGTAGGGGTAGTAACAGCTCTAATGTTAAGAGCAGAGGTCTGCATAATCCCTGAAGTTTTCTCCATTATGGCCATACCTTTTTCCAAAGGTCCTTTATAAAACTCTCCTCTGATCGTCTCATTTGAGTATGGTTTTTGTTGCTTGCTGGGACATTGATTGGTACAGGTTCCATGCTAAATTCTTCCAGTTATTTCTAAATCCCAGTATTTAGTGTCCTCTGCAGTCTTTTCACTAGATTTCCCCTCCTCACAATTGCCACACTGTATACACCAATATGTTAAGAAAGAATAGAAACAGTCACTGGATGCCTAATTTGGGGAAGACAAGAACCATTAAACTGCCAATCAACATTATCCAGATGTCTGCATCTTGTTACCTTGTTCCTCACATTCTTTCCTCCCTCTAGCTAACTGCTTTCAATATGTAGTTTACTTGCTCTCAGACTCTTGTACAACCTTTCTTAATTGCTCTAATTCACATCCTGCAACTCTGCAACGCAGAAAATGAATAAACTTGCTGTGAACCAACAGTTACTGAGTATGACACAAAATACACTCCTGTTTTCCAGTTTTAGCTTTGTGCTCCATTTCGGAATAGATCCAAGACTTCCTCAAACACCAACTGCTTCTCTCACCCTCACACACACACACAAAAATGCTAGAACTCTCAGCTTGAAATTTCTCTGCTTATCTTCTTAACAGGCAACTAGCTCAGTTATGAGCAAATTCTTATTATAGACAGTGCCTTAGGTTGAGGTGAAATCTGCTTCCTTGTAACTTCCATTACTTCTAGTTCTATATTCCTGTGTAGTAAGAATACGTGTGTCCTCCTTTAAACATGACAGTCCTTCATATCATCAACATTTAATGATGGCTAACAAAACTATGTCATTGTGTTAGAAACTAACTCTCCATTACAATATAATGCAGAGTAATGACTCATCTAACATCAAGATGTAAATTATTTAAACGTGTGTGTTTTACAAAAAACATGCAAACTTTCTTCAAGGTATAATTTTATCTACATGCAACTTAATTCTGCCTTACAATTCTAGCACTAAGTTATATAGATCTTATAAAAATATTCTCCAAATAAGCAAATAATCATTTCCTATTTGTGAATTAAAAAACTTCTAAAAATTAGAAGAAAATAACACCTGCAATTTGATTGAAATTCAAGTCTACCACTTATTAGCAGGGTGATCTTGAGCAAACCATTTAATTAGTTTATAATTGGTAGATACAACACTTTTATTACACTATTACTAACAGAAGGACATTTGTTATTTTGCTGGTCATGTGATCTTACATCCATGTTTCAATACTGTCTCATATATTCCAGGAAGAATCAACAGTGTGAAATATATTGTTTATTCCTTTCAGGAAGAGACCTACTGTCATATTCTTCGCTATTACTATGCATACATATGTGTACAGAATTTCAGTGTATAAATATGTGATCATCTCTTAACCTCATAATAGCTTTTGTTGGGAATGTGGTTAGATCCAAGGTCACAGCATGAAAAACAACAAATGATGTTGGAGAAAGAGTGTGGACTACTTGCTTATGCTGTAATACTTCTTTGCATTTGCTTTGGTTTATATGACCATTTTATTTCAAGAAAACAAAGTCATATCAAAAACTTGAAATTGTTAAGTGTGTAACAGTTAAGGAAATAGTTCCATTTTAAAATATATTACACTGGGCTCTCAATATTCTTCCTTATATCACCCTCCTGCCCCAACAACTATTTTTCTAAGGGAAAAAGGGAAAAGGAGAATTGGCCAGAAATGGAATACGGTTTAGGTCAGTAAACATGTGAACTACATATTTTTAGAATGTGCCATAATATTTTTCCAGTTTCTACTCCTTGACTGCAGCTTTGACTAGAGGAGGAAATCTTGCCCCCAAACTTGTATTGTAGCTTTTTCTCAACAGGGAATCACGAATGTAAATGTCTTAAGGACAAGAGTCTGTATTTTATTTCTGATGCTATTCCCAAGCTCTTTCAATAATTCTGGCAACTACTAGACTCATAACAATTTTTTTAATGAATATATTACTACCTCATAGCAGTTTCATTCACTATTCTCTCATTCATTCATTCATTCAACAGATTCTACCGGTTGCCTATCATGTTCAATGCACTGTTCAAGTGTATAGTTGTGCTACCCTCAGCCTCCAGACTACTGTCAGGGTTCTTTCTAACATGTGAATCTCACTGTGCCCTCCTCTTATTTAAATCCCTCAGTCAATCTCTTTAACACCCACGTGATACATTACATAATTTCCAAAGTACAGAAATGCTACCCTTCATCAGTTGAGGTCTGTCTTACCTATTGAGATACCTGTATTTTTGACCCCATATTTATTCTTACTCTATTTTATAGCTGCATTAATTTGTAATTCTCCAAATATACTATACTGCCTCACATCCCTGTATACTTGAGTATATATATATATATATTTGCTCAACTTATCAGATTTTCTTCATGAAGTCATATTCTAATTAACATTAATAAAAATTTACTGAGTTTTTATAACCAGACACTGTGTTAGACACTATATATAAAATGCATTACTTAATCCTTGTAACAGCCATTCAAGGAATGCAAACCTATTTCTATTTTACAGAGGAAAAACCGAGGCTCAAAAACATTAATTTACTCACAGTCTCAAATACCCTTAATGTAATTTCTATTATATTAGAAATTGCTTCCTTAACTTCTCATTTCAAAGCAGATATTGAATTAATTCTGTCATACTTTCCTTCCTTTTTCATATAGTACTGAACTTGGTTTGCTAATTAGTAATCTAGGATTTTTGCCTCTATTTGGCCTCATAAAATTGGGCTATAATTTCCTTTCTTACACTGTCCTTGCCTCATTTTCATATCAAAATGAAAGAAAAAAAAAAAACCTGCACATGCATATATTAACCAAAATAGCCTTAACTTTCCCCTCAGCTTAACTAAACTTGAGGCAGGCTTCTTCCAGACTATAGGCCCCGACCTACTTTTCTGAGAGCATTTACTTTAGAAAACTTTCTACTGTAAATTCTTTCGCTATTCCTTTGAAATGTAAATCTTCCCCTAACCTTTTGCCAGTTTTATAACCCAGGAATGTTTTTCTCTGGGACCTGGGGCCATCTCTGAAATATAATCCTAGAAGGGGATAGGGTCTTTATCTTTTAGTCTGTATATGAAGATGGGAGCATAATTTCAATAAGTGTCAATTAGCAAACATAGATGGTTGATCACATTGATCAACCTCCCCACTACCATTCTCCAGTACTTGTTGAGCTCTATGTGGCTCCCCTATTACAGCAAGCTTGAATGAGGTCTTCCTTGGTGGATAATAGCTTGAAGAAAGGCTGGTATGAAAATGAGAATTTTTGTTAAAATGGTTTGGACCTCCCAAGGGCATTGATCTCTCACAATCTGTTAGGCTCCCCTATTACAGCAAGCAAGGTCTTCCTTGCTTGTTTAACCCCATCAGTGCAATTTTTCTTTTACAATATACAGACATACATATGCTTAGTGTTGCTATTTTCACCTCTCCCCATCTCTCTACCCTTGTAGTTTTATACTGTTTTAAAAATCACTCCATTTTTATATGAAATGGATCCAAGGAAGAAAGATGTATGTCTTTTTCGTCATCTGTACTTAGAAATGTTCCTTTGTTAGATGCATTATATTTTTTAAAAAAGCTTTTTCCAGGACTTCTGTTTCTACAGCAGGAAGAATATTCATATTATCTGGGTACACAGTATCACCTGGACCTGATATTAACAATTCTTTTAGGAAATAAGATTGTGAGCTTCCCTTCTTGATGTGAGTTTCAAAAGCATCATTTCTTTATCTTCCGTTTCTCTATACTCAGCACCAGCTCATAGCCAGGCACATATCAGTGAGTACTTATGTGTTGAATGATTTAATTAATTTACAGCTTTTCCCTAGGTTACCTCCTCCATGAGGTCCCTTTCACAATTACTCCATGCACAGTTCCTTATGGGACTTGGTCCAGTGCTATGATTGGCACTTCTTCCAGATCCTATAGCTGGAACTGTGTCTGTTCTTCTCATAAGATGACCTCCAGACCTGACAGTGTGTTTCTTGAGAACCAGTATTGGCTCTGTCTTCTTTATCTAGTAAAGTATATTTGTATCTCATTCCCAGAAAAAACATGAGCTATCTTTCTGTGTCCAAGGAAGTATATGGCTGGATAAGTCCCAATTTGGGAAGGTAACTTTAAATACATAAAAATATTTTAATATTTAAAATAATTTTGGCCATACATTTCCACTATACCTCACTGGTTTTCCCCATGTAAATACTCTTAACGGTTGAGGTTGTTTAACATAAAGAATGCTGAGAATACTTGGGGACACTTTCTATAAAAATATTTAAGAAAATAAGCAATCACATAATGTGGAAAATTAACAGATTGTGAGAGATCAATGCCCTTGGGAGGTCCAAACCATTTTAACAAAAATTCTCATTTTCATACCAGCCTTTCTTCAAGCTATTATCCACCAAGATAATACAATGGTCTTCTAAGATACAGATAAGTTAGTGTCACTCCTCCACTTAGAAAACTCCAATGCCTCCCTTTGTTCATGAAATAACATGCAAACTCTCTTACATAGGCTTCCAGGCTGGGTCTTTGGTGCCTGGTTCAGGTCCTGGTTCATGTTCAAGATCTCAGTCTGTATCTGTCAGTAACACGGAGGCAATCTTGAACCTCTATATGACTTGGCATTCTCTGCATTGTACCCCAAAACATGAGTTTTGAATTCTATTTCCTGAAATATTTTCAATAGATATGTGATGCTTAAAGAGTTGAAAGTATTTCTCAGTAAGTTAGACTATTCCATCCTCCGTCTGGAGAGTAAAAATAATTACAGTCCATAGAAACTTTATAATATTAAAAATGCATGTGGTTAACATTGTGTTCAGGGTTAGCAGTCTAAGTTCAGTTAGAGAAGAAAGGTGTTTTTGTTTTCATTTTGATAGTTTGAAAACACTCTTCTAAAGGAAAGAATGATGTCAGTGATATTGTTTCTTTTATGTTTTAAGGACTAAAGAAAAGTCTTACTTCTATCAGACTCAAAAAGAAGTGACATTTTCTATTAAATATTTAAAAATGGTCTATGCACCTTAGGAAAGATTTTAATGATTTCTTTGTAGAAATAGCATCTACAGGGAAAATAGGAAATACATTAAACTTTAGCATTTATTGTAGTTTATTATAAGAATTTATATGACTATGAATAGCATTTAATATATAACATAGTCATACATTTTAATACATTTAAAGAACATATTCTGAAACTCTATCCTAGTGAAGTATGACACTGCTCTGAGAATAAAACTGGATCATTTTAACCCAAGCCCTAATTTTTTCTTTAGCAACAATTTAAATGGCTTTTAGGCACTCACTCAAGGAATTTTACACATTACTCTATCCATGATAAAAAATGTGTACTGTTCTCCAAGTCTGACTTTATTTCATTTCTAAGCTCCTCACCAACCACATTTTACATCACTGTATTTGTCTATGTTCCTCTACCTTTTAATTTAGGTCAGAAATACAGTGCCACGCCATTCCAGACTTTGGGAGATAATTATCTCCCTCTTCTCAAAAGGAGCCAAGGATTGGGTATGACAGAAACTAAAGAACAGTACTAAAGGGTTTATGGGAATGCTGAGAAGACAGATCCTTGCTCTCTGCATGCAGGACATGGATGCAAGAGGCGGCAGTACCTGGTCAACATGGCAGAGAAAAGCAGAGCGCAGAGAAAAAAGTCATTGTCTCTATTTTCACTTCCTTCTCAGATTTGTTCCAATCATCACATTTTTGGAGGGGAGAGGGAACTGTTCTGAAGCTCAGAAAGAGAAATCATTATATGGCAGTGACTATGTCTCCTCCATGTAATTCAACTTTCTTAGTAAATAGCCTTGCAAAGAATAAGTATAGATTTTCATGATGGCAATGATGTAGTAAGAGCCATTTTTTAAGACTAAACAGGGCCATAGAAGGAGATATGGTCCCTATCTGACTTTGATACCACAACTTTAATTTTGTATTATTAATATAGAATCTGATAAACCCTAGATGCAAAACAGAGTGAAATTCCTATGTCATATTTCCTTTTGTTTTTATACAAGTAGTTTTTAAACTTGGATGCACATTTGGATCACCTGAGAAGGTTTAGAAATCCTGATGTGCAAGCCTTACTATATACCACTTTAAATCAATATCTTTAAAGGTGAAAACCAGAACTCAGTATATTGTAAAGCTTCTCAGGTGATTCCAAAGTGCAGCCAAGGTTGATAAACATTGATCTAGACTATTCCTTTGAAGGTAGAGCTAAAGTTTACTTTAAATAAATATTACTATAATTATTTCATGAAAACATTGTAATGTATAGAAAAAGTATCAATTTTAGTTTAAAAGTTCCCTGGATCAAATTCCATCTCTTCTGCACATATACTCTGACAAATTTAATTTTCCTCAATGATAAAATGGAGATGAAACTACATGCCTTACAGAGAACTTGTAAGGATTATACACAATGGGTAATGGCTACAATATAATTACTGAATAAATAGCTGCTCGTACATCAGAGATAATTTTGGCATATTCCTAGAAAATATCATATCTCACAGTGCACGTTTCCTCTCCTCTTACACCTTTGGCCATTCTTTCTTTTGCTATCAGAAACTTGATGTTCGGTTTGGGGGGAATGATGGATAAACTTATCCCAATCTTCAATTTTTATACATGTTTTAGGTGAAGTTGATACTACCCCCATTTGTTCTTTGTCTGTGGATATGCATATGTAATTCAGACCTGGCCAAAACAGTACACAATATTCCACAAAAGCTGTGATTTGACCCAGTGTGGGCCAATGAAAGTCAGTGCCCAGATTTTTGTTCAAACTTCCGACAGTGAATTTCCTTCATGTTGGGCTTGCCAGTGCAAAGATGTAGGGCTAGACTATTGTCAGCCATCTTGCTACGAAGTCAGTTCTAACAATATGAAGGAGGGGAACTGAGAGCGGTAGAGAGAGAAGATCCTGGTAGAATAATGAAAGCCCCTTGATGAGGTGGCACCACAAGCTAAATAGCTAAAGAAATGAAAGCACTGCCAATATTTTTCTTTTCTTGAGTTGAGCCCACGTGCTACAACTACTGAAGCCCATGCGCCTAGAGCCCATGCACCACAACGAAGAGTATCCCCCTTTCACTGCAACTAGAGAAAGCCTGCTGGCACCAACGAAGACCCAATGCAGCCAAAAATAAATTTATTATTTTTTAAATTACACGTAGGGCTTCCCTGGTGGCGCAGTGGTTGAGAATCTGCCTGCTAATGCAGGGGACACGAGTTCGTGCCTCAGTCCGGGAAGATACCACATGCCGCGGAGCAACTGGGCCCGTGAGCCACAACTACTGAGCCTGCGCGTCTGGAGCCTGTGCTCTGCAACAAGAGAGGCTGCGATAGTGACAGGCCCGCACACCGCGATGAAGAGTGGCCCCCGCTTGCCACAACTAGAGAAAGCCCTCGCACAGAAATGAAGACACAACACAACAAAAATAAATAAGTAAATAAAAAAAAAAATTACATGTATTCTATTCCTTTAGGAGGAATAGAAGGTATAATGGCAAATTAGAATATTCCTTTAAGAAATTATCTGGATGAATTATTGAATTTGGTGTATTTAAAGCAACAGAAGGACCTTGAGATATTCATTCTGATGGTTGTTTTCAACATTTGAAGAACAGTCCTATGTTAAACTAGAGAACAAAACTAACACCAGTGGTAAAATTTATGACGGGACTGGGAGTATACGGAAGATAAGTTGAACAAATACACTCTGCATCTTCAGAGGGTGAAGCTCTTTGTCATTTAAAAAGCACCCAAAGAGAAAAGAGAGTTAAACTGGAGGACTTGTTGGTCTGTTGCACCTCCAAAAGTGTTTGACTCAATGATGAGTTATAAATATCATTGAACTATAAATCCAAAGACCAAGACAGCATCCAAGCAGTAATCATTAAATAGTTGCATAACCATTTAAAAATATTTTTCACACTCTTTGTTGTTTCATTTGCTTATGAGTGGATAGGATCTGAATGATCTGAAATATTTTTCCTAGCTTAGAACTTCTATGCTTTTGTCTTT
This sequence comes from Phocoena sinus, assembly GCF_008692025.1. NCBI lineage: Eukaryota > Metazoa > Chordata > Mammalia > Artiodactyla > Phocoenidae > Phocoena > Phocoena sinus. The sequence continues at coordinate 55,267,430 of NC_045767.1, read as the reverse complement.
ATTTCTTTTTATCTATAGTGTATCTTTCTTTTCTTTAATCTTATTAATATATTACCCTGATAAGCATTCTAAAATCAAATTAGAAAAAATATATAAAGCTGAAAATGTTTAATTGTATATATGAAAAAGTGAACTATTAGCACACACATTAAAAGTGTTAAATTTCTGCAGTAAAAGAAAAATCTCTTATTTGCACCCATTTAAAATGCTTCTACAATTAGTAATTGGTAGAACATATGTCTAACGTCTAAGTTTATTAAATTACATTTACCACCAATTTGGGCACATATGCTTTAAAAATTATATTCTTCATATTTAAACAAGAGCAATATCAATGTCATTAACACTAATTGTGATATTTCAAAAGAATAGGAAAAGCTATATCACTAATTTTGCATTGATTTTATGAAGAAAATATTAGAAAATCTGTAATAAATCATGTTTTTAACTAACAAAATTGAAAAACAGTACACACATTTCAGGAAGATAAAAGAGATACATACCTCATCAAGCAATTATTATATAGTTCTAAGTAAACACTGTAGAGCAGACGTAGGTGCATTGGCTTAAGATGAGGGAATTACATAATTCTCAGGTTGGAAAAAACTCTCTTAATGAAAACATCTTACAGGCAAAATGTTTGACTTAATAGAGAATACTTGCAGTGTTTCCTTGAAGAGGTCTATACAAATGTGGTCAGAGGGAATCAATTATTGGTTTAAGGAATGTTGCACAAGTTTCTGTGCCACAAATTGTTTAAGAATTGAAATTGGTACCTAGGTGGAAGTTTTGTCTTTTATAACATTTCTATAAATGGCTCAGAAGAAAGAGAATATGAATATAGCTTACCAATGATTCTAATCTCTCCCATGTGCTGAAATGTTAAGTCAACAGGGGTTCATTTCAAAATCTCACTATCAGTGTGAGTGGGTAACAATGTGGCAGACAATAGGGGAAAATGTAAGTTCATACTCTGGAGATAATAACTGAAATCATAATTACACAAGAATTAAATTGAGGGAGCTCATTTTACATTCCCCACCCCTCCTCTCCCCAATAACTATTGCTACAACAACAAAAAACTTTCAAGCCTTTAAAAACAATTTCTTTAAATTATTGAAACAATATGGTGATTTGACTTAAAAAGAAAACATAATAACAGGTCACACTGGGAAAAATACAGGTATACCTTGTTTTGTATAATTGTACTTCTCAGATGTTGTGTTTTTTCACAAATAGAAGGTTTGTGGCAACCCTGCCTTGAGCAAGTCTATTGGTGAAAATTTTTTCCAATGACATTTGCTCACCTTGTATCTCGGTGTCACATTTTGGTAATTATAGCAATATTTCAAACTTTTTCATTATTATTATACTTGTTATGGTGAGCTGTGATCAGGAATCTTTGATATTACTATTGTAAATGTTTTGGGGTGCCAGGAACTTCACCCAGGTAAGATGGCAAACTTAACCAACAAATGTTGTGTGTATTCTGACTGTTCCACTGACCAGCCATTCTGCCATCTCTCTCCCTCTTGTTGGGGCTGCCAATTCCCTTAGTCACAACAATATTGAAATTAGGCCAATTGATAACCCTACAATGGCCTCTAAGTGTTCAAGAAAAAGGAAGAGTCGCACATCTCTCTCTTTAATTTAATACAATGGAATATTACTCAGCCATAAAAAGAAACGAAATTGAGCTATCTGTAATGAGGTGGATGGACCTAGAGTCTGTCATACAGAGTGAAGTAAGTCAGAAAGAGAAAGACAAACACCGTATGCTAACACATATATATGGAATTTAAGAAAAAAACAATGTCATGAAGAACCTAGGGGTAAGATAGGAATAAAGACACAGATCTACTAGAGAATGGACTTGAGGATATGGGGAGGGGGAAGGGTAAACTGGGACTAAGAGAGAGAGTGGCATGGACATATATATACTACCAAATATAAAATAGATGGCTAGTGGGAAGAAGCTGCATAGCACAGGGAGATCAGCTCAGTGCTTTGTGACCACCTAGAGGGGTGGGATAGGGAGGGTGGGAGGGCGGGAGACGCAAGAGGGAAGAGATAAGGGAACATATGTATATGTATAACTGATTCACTTTGTTAAAGCAGAAACTAACACACCATTGTAAAGCAAATATACTCCAATAAAGATGTAAAAAAAAAAATAAATAAAAGCTATAAATGAGTAAGCTTGGTGACGAAGTCATATCAAAAGCCAAAATAGACTGAAATTAGGCCTCTTGCCCCAGTTATCCAAGTTGTGAATGCAAAAAAAAAGTTCTTGAAGGAAATTAACAAGGCCACTCCAGTGAACACACGAATGATAAGAAAGTGAAACAGCTTTACTTCCGATATGGAGAGTTTTAGTGGTCTGAAGGGACCACAACCTGCCCTTAACTCAAAGGTAATCCAGAGCAAGGCCCGAACTCTTTTCAATTCTTTGAAGCTTGAGTGAGGTGAGGAAGCAGCAGAAGAAAAGTTGGAAGCTAGCAGAGGTTGGTTCATGAGGATTAAGGAAAGAATCTGTCTACATAACATAAAAGTACAAGGTGGAGCACCAGGTGCTGATGTGGAAACTGCAGCAAGTTATCCAGGAGATCTAGTTGAGATAATTAATGAAAGTGTTTACACTAAACAACAGATTGTCAGTTTAGATGAAACAGCCTTCTACTGGAAGAAGATACCATCTAAAACTTTTATAACTAGAGAGGAGAAGTCAATGCCTGGCTTCAAAGGACAGGCTGACTCTCTTGGTAGAGATTAATGCAGCTGTTGACATTAAATTGAAGTCATTGCTCATTTACCATTCTGAAAATCCTAGGACCTTTAAGAATTATGCTAAGTCTACATAGATTGTGGTCTATAAGTGGAACAACAAAGCTTGGATGACAGCTCATCTGTTGACAACATGGCTTACTGAATATTTTAAGCCCACTGTTGAAACCTACTGTTGAGAAAAAAAAACTTATTTAAAAATATTGCTCCTTGACAGTGCAGTGGTCACCCAAGAGCTCTAATAGAAACGCATGGTAAAATTCATGTTGTTTTTATGCCTGCTAACATAACATCCATTCTGCAGTCCATGGATCAAAGACTAATTTCAACTTTCAAGTCTTATTATTTAAGAAACACTTTACATAAGGCTATAGCTGCCATAGTGATTCCTCTGATGGAAATGGGCAAAGTAAATTGAAAACCTTCTGGAAAGGATTCACCATACTAGATATCATAAAGAACATTTGAGATTCCTGGGAAGAGGTCAAAATATCAACATTAATAGGGGTTTTGAAGAAGTTGATTTCAAACTTCATGGAAGCCTTTGAGGGGTTCAAGATTTCAGCTGAGGAAGGAACTGCAGATGTGGTGGAAATAGCAAGAGAACTAGAATTAGAAGAGGAGCCTGAAGATGGTGACTGAATTGCTGCAATCTCATGATCAAAATTAACAAATAAGGAATTGGTTCTTATGATGAGCAAAGGAAGTAGTTTGTTGAGATAGAAACTACTGGTGAAGATGCTGTGAAAACTGTTGAAATGACAACAAAGGATTCAGAATATCACATAAACTTAGTTGATAAAGCAGCTGCAAAGTTTAAGAGGATTGACTGCAATTTTGAAAGAAGTTATATTGTGAGTAAAATGCTATCAATCATCATGGTATGCTGCAGAGAAATTGTTGGTAAAAGAGAATCAATTAATGGGGCAAACTTTACTGTTGTCTTGTTTTAAGAAATTGCCAGTCACTCCAAACTTCAGCATGCACCATTCTGATCAGTCAGCAGCCATTAACATGGGGACATGACCCTGCAACCGCAAAAAGATTATGACCTGCTGAGGGATCAGATGATGGTTAGCATTTTTTGGCAATAAAGAATTTTTAAATTAAAGTATGTACATATTTTAGACATAATATTATTGCACACTTAACAGACTACAGTGTAGTGTAAACATAACTTTTATATGAACTGGGAAACTAATAAATGTGTGATTTGTTTTATTGCGGAGGTCTGAATCCAAACCCACACTATCTCCAAGGTATGTCTGCATAGGAAATAAACAAAATTATAAGAATCATAATAATAAACATTGAGCATCTACTTTGTGTCAAACTTGGAGGCATTCTGTGAACATTAGAGCCTCATGAAAATCCTTTGAATTCCTAGATTTTTTCTGAGGAAAGTTGGACTCTTTGGTAGTTAAAAGCAGTGGTCTCAGTCATGGGACTTTTGGCAAATAGGTCTAGAGACATTTTTGGTTGTCCCAACTGGAGGTTGGAGGAGGGTGCTACTGGCATGTAGTAGGTAGTGATAAGAGATGCTGCTAAACACCATACAATGCATAAGACAGCTTCCCCCCAGAAACAGCGATCAGGGCCATAATGATGTGAGAAGTGTCAAGGTTGAGAAACTCTAATTAAAAAACACGTCCAAGAAATTTGTCCTGTGACTCTTACACTTTGTATTTATGGTTTTATTTCAAACAGACATGCAAAAGTTTTAGAGCTCAATAAAGGCATTAGAGACTTTGACATAAAGCAGTCTAAAATATAAAAAAAATTATTAGTAGAGGAAGAGAGAGAAATAATGTTAATTTTATTTAATCTCATGAATTCAATAAAAATATATAAAATGTTGAATTAAATGATGAGTAAACCTGGAACATACCTCAAGGATTTTGAAATCACTTAGTGGTCGAGAAAAAAACAACAAACTAGAATGGAGTAAACCCATAAAATAAGTCTAAATACTTGGAGTTTCAAGTAGGAAGAAAACATATTTGGCTCAGAAAATCTAGAATGACTTTATAAAGTTAGATTTTTTTAACTTGATCTTAACAAATGGCTAGATTTTTAATAGAAAACTAAATTTTCTGTTTGAGGAGCAGCATTACTTCTGCCTCTCCTCTCCTCTCCTCTCCTCTCCTCTCTCTCTTCTGCTCACATTACAGAAACTATACAATGTGGATAATGTGCTATTTGGGGAGGAACACAAAGGAAGTTTATTGGTCTGATAAGAAAAGAATAAGGGAAGTTTTATAGAGGGTGTCAATTTTGAATCAGGTGAAAAGGCAGAAGTGGGCAAAGGAAAAGCAACTTCAGGCAGTGAAAAAAGCTCAAGGAAATCAATGAAAGACTGGAAGAAAGTAGATGGTGGTCACTCTGTTTATAATGTTCTTCCCCTTCTCTCCTTGCAAAGAAAGTGTCTATGTCCTTTAGACCCTTTCTATGAAATTCTTCCTTGGGAAAGATATCTTTGATTTCTCTGACTTGATCAAATTCCTCTGTAACAGGTATAAATACCGCTGTGTTCCTCTCATTTACTTCAATTGTCACAGTAAAATTTTATATGTATTTATGTAATTATTTGATTAATATTTGTCTCCCCACGAGACTGTAAGAATCATAAGGTCAGAGACCAGGTCCAATTTTGTTCACCCAATACAGAGCAAAATACTTTCAAGACAGTTGATGCACAATAAGTATTCATGGCAAAAAATGATACATAGTGAGGTAAGACACAAAATAACATTGTCAGAGTATTAAGTGCAACATATACCATGGAGAATTTTGATTTGAAGAATAATGATACCAATTAAGAAAGGCTCTTGTTTGTCTCATTAAAAAGGCTTGAGCTTTATCCTGTATGAAATGGAAAGCCACCGGAATACTTCAACACACTCTGGGGTTCACAATCATAGTTTTACTTTATATGGCTGAATTTAACAATAATTTAAAGGATGGATTGGGCATTGGGGTAATAATGGAAGATAGGTGAATAATCATGAAAATATTATAGTTGTCTAAAGATAAAATGATGAGTCCCTTAGTAGAACCACGGTACAATATGCATAAGAAAGAATTCTGCTTCATAATTTGAGCTAAGACAAGAAGGTAAATTAGAACCAGTGTATGAAAGACTTTTCATATAGTAACTGATCCAATTCAAGTTAAGTCTGAAAAAAAAATTTGTTTCAATTATCTTTCCTGAATAACATGCTATCCAAAATGGTGCTGGTGCCATTGCGTGTGGATGTAGGTCATTATGCATGCTACTATTCTTCTGAGATACTCTCCTTTTGAGATAATTTACAAATCCATCAATGCATTGTTGTGCTCTAAATAAAATATACTCTTCAAGCATAAAGTCATATCCTGTCTTTATAAATGATGCTACTCAGAAAAAGCTAACTGCATGATGTATCTTCAGAGTCTTAAGACAATTTACTATGGTGGATTTGACTTTTAATGGAACCATAAATTATACACTGCACTAAAAATGATAAGGTTTAATGACGAGCTTTACTGTAATTCTCATCTGAGACAAATGTTGCCATAAAAATCTAAATCAGCATTTAATGAATTGACAGAAGCTAGAGACCCTGAGAGCTGTGCTAGTTGAGAAGGACTTAAAGACTTGTGGAAGGAACTCAGGTCAGAAGGTAAAAATCTGTACCTCCTCGCTTCAACTTCCTGAGCACAGAGAGGCCCTCAAGTTACATCTCCCCAAAGAATGTAAAAGATCCAGCTGCTAAGGGGACAGCTTTTATCTGTGCAGGAACTAGCATCTCATTTGTTAATGCTCCAAATGAGACAAAAAATTAGTAGCTGAAGCATCTGTTCCTGCACATTTGGAACAAAGAAAAAATCCTGTATTTAGTGTAGTCACACACAAAGGAGTGATCCAGAAATGTTCCCTGGAGTGTTAATAACAGGAGAGTAATTACTCTGAAAAGGAAGGTGACAGATAGTACTCTACGGAAGATCCGACCCACCCTGTTAGACACCTACACTGTTTTCTTTGGGGAAAGTAACTTAATTTCAATGGGAAAATATATATTCTGTCTGCAATTTCTATTAAATATTTAATTAAAGTTAAGGGAAAGCCTCCTTTTTAAAAAGAAATTAAACACTAGAACACTAGAAAATGTATTTTAACCCTCTTTTGGTTGTTACTCTTTTGAAAACAGACCATTATTGTCCTCAGTTTTAGGAAAATTCCAAGTGGAATTATACTGTGTCCTTTTCCAAAGCTGAGTTATATGCAGGAAGGGAAATTACCCATTTTTTAGATAACATAGAACATAAGCCTTTATGACAATATTTTATGGGGACATGAAGAAATTAAACTAGTGGTTACTTACGTTATGATTCCCTTTTGGTATTGCTCATATAAAAACATTATGTGTGCAGGAAAATTTTATCTGGTTCAGATGGCAAAAGACGAGTGAAAGGACTTCATTGTGGAAAGTGTTCAATGAGCCAGACTTCAAAGGAAAATTAGTATCTAGGACCTTCCTAGATATTAAATTAAGACTCACCTGTTCTCTTTGACAGTACTGGGAGAAAATATGCACATGAATGTCTTCTGGACTTTTGAATATATTTAGAAACTCACAAAGAGAGAGATTTATGGCCTGAATGTGTCCTTATACCTCCCAAACTGCAAACAGCACACTGGGAGTAGTGACTTGCTTTTTTAAAAACTTCACTCCATTCTAAAAACCAATACAAACAGGACCACATCTCTCTTATTCATCTTTGAATCACTAGCACCCCAGTACATTGCCTTTCACAGTAGGTTCAAGAAAATGTTGTTGAATGAAGAAGTATATTTTACCCAGATGTTTTATATTAGAAAAAGATAGATTTTATACAGGGCTGTGATATAGTGTGTGTGTGTGTGTGTGTGTGTGTGTTTAAAGCAATACTTTATTGACCCTCTTACTTCATTTTCTTTTTTCTAAAATCATTATAACACAGAAGAAATGGAGGGATAAATGTATATATATATGATTTAGGAAGAAATAGTTCACTAAAATAACTGGAGGAAAAGAATGGCATTGTTCTTATAAACAATCATTGTTCTTTGATTTTAGCATTTACATTTAAGTGTAGTATATGTGGTAGTGTAGAAACAGAGAAGAGAAGGCAATATAATGAAAAATGGATGTGAATAGGGGACTGTTCAGCTTACCATCTTTTCTCCAACTTAAACTACTCCTCCGTACTTTATCAGGCTAGAAATTGACTGGGCCACATCACAAAATTAGGAGGTGAACTGACTTCTCTCTGAAAACTTGCAAACTCTCATTTTCTCTAGAATAGAGATAATTAGGTGGACTTCCTTGTCCTGCTTCTCTTAAATTGGACTAAACTTGAAACCTATTATGTTAGCAGAATATTAATTGAGAGAAGTATCTCCCAGTCTAGTAAGAATGTGAAAACAAGATGTAAAGGACAAAAAGCAAGTTTTGTGGCAGGTGGAAGAAGAGGAGATAGAAATGAGATAATGAAGGGAATGGTCTATAAAGCTTGATGTGCAGCCAGGCTAGAAGTTCAAGTAAGAAAATGGAGAAAAATTTTGAGAAAGGAGAACAGAAGTAGAAAAAGTAAACAATAATGGAAATAGAGGTGTAAGTACAGACAACTTTCAAGGAGACGAAGTACTTTAGTTTATATATTTTTTAAAAGATAAACTGCAAAAGGAAACATTTTAGCAATACAAGGAAAACATTGTATGTCATTTTTTTTCTCTTGGCCAATAACTCCATCTGGCCAGAGCATGTCATATTTTGGAAAATTTTAAAGAAAAGTTGTCTATGACTTAGCGACCTAGAATTGACATCCTTTTCTTTAAAATCATCAGGTTTCATAAACACAGAGATTTTGACAAGCTTTTGTTCTTGGGGGAGTGGGAATAGGAAGACCTACTTTAAGTCATAATGATCCTTTTTATCTTAAGAAGGAGCTCTGAAGGCAGACAATCATTGAGTCCTCTCTTTTCTTCATTCACTACGTACCACCCATGCAATTCCTATTGACATGCCTCCAAACAGTATTCCGATTTCACTCATTTTTCTCTGTCTCATTATCATCCTAGAGCAATTCTATATCATCCCCTTCATGAAGAGCTATAGATTTCTAACTGGACCTCTTACATTCCCTCTAAATTCTATACAGTCTAATCTTCACATGGCCACCACCAGATCTTTAAGACTATACAATAGATTAAATCATTTCTCTACTTAAAGCAGTTCAGTGATTTTCAATCTGACTAAAAAGAAATTCAAAACTCTTCATCCTAACTTACAAAGCTTCACGGATTGCAAGGTGGTTTACAATCATCTGCTTTCTTCCCTGTACAATTATTATATTCCTATCCTTATCATGCCTCCTCATAGTGGGGAGAGAATACTTACTCATGTCCTTGCCATGGAAATCCACATTCCATTGGGCAAAGAAGTCGTAAACTATACACAGGCACCTAATTACATAAGCCATTCAAGAACAAAGTACTGCATCCACCCTCTCTCTTCATCCAGTCCAGTCCCTATCCACTCAATGCCACAGCCTGGAAACTAAAAGATCTCTATCTATGGTATATTTGTGAGATCCAGGTAGCATAGATCAAAATTTGGGGGATCTACACTGCAGAATGCACCACAGGCCAACAGTTTACTATCTCTTTAATAGCAAAAGTTAGAGGTTTTATCCTACAGAGGTCTTCACTGTTAGTCACTGTTGGTCACAATGACAACACAGGTGATGTTGGTGAAGGGCTTAGGCTTTATTTCAGGACAGAGAGAGAAAAGAGCAAGCTTAGAGGCAAAGCATGGGCATGCCTGTGGGCATTAGCTGTCTAGGCTTCTCACTAACCCAGGGCTGCTGAAAGAGGAAAGGAAGAAAATGTCAAAAAAAAACATGGCATCTCACATCAGAGAAAAACCCCTGATGAACCCATAGAATTGTATGAGTATTAATTAATTAATTATTGCCAAAAAGACTCAAATCACAGAATTCTTTTTTACAAGAATTGGGACTAAATTATTTTCCCATGCGATGAGTAATGCCATAAATATTTAGACCTGCTTTAACACATATCGTGATTCTTACTAAACCCAGCTTCACCTAAATCAAGTAGGAACAGGTGTTTACTAAACTTCAGCAGCAAAATAGTTTTATTTTGCACTTTTGCAGTTGGTAAAGGTTATTTTAGAGTTTACTTTATCCAGCACTTAAAGTAAATGGGCTGCTGTGATTATCCAACATAATAGTCTGAAATTTAAGGGACTCTTTTAAGTAAATCTGAGTGAGAATTTTCATAAGTGCTTGTAAATTGAACCTGCAAGTGGCTCAATCTAAATCACAGCATGAGTAATTACAGTGAATCCTCCTCACGTGCCAACAATTCACCAGGAGGCCAGATCTGTGACAATCTTGTTCTCTAGCCTGGAATTGTCAATGGAACTTCTAAAAAAGACACTTGGTATTTGTGAGCTCATCGTGGCTTTTAATTTCTGATTAGGTTGTCTCCAAATTAAAAATATTCATTCATGTAAAATATAAATCATCATTTTATTTACAAATAATGATAATAGTAGATTAATAGTAAAACATGAAAATACTTTAAGCATAATTTGATTTAAGGTGTCATAAATGCTTAAAGCAATATTCACACTTAATTTTTGACATGACTACCGAAGTTTTTAATTTGACTGGCTAGGTTAAATATGTCATGAGTTGAAGTTAGGAATGAATATTTACATAAGTGGCATTGTCATTTTATAGGGTGTTCTAAGTAAACACAAGAAGCAGTTTGGTGATGTTAACACTGAGGTATAGACTAGTTTCATCACATAGCAAACATGAATGTGATGAACATCATACATGTCACTAAGCATATGTGCATTTTTGCATGTTGGAAATATACTGTGTGACTGCAGTGTGCCAAACACCATGTGTGCTAGCTATTGATAAATTAGGAGATAAATAAATTTGGGCCCAAAATAATGCTTTCCTCTAGGTTAACAGTGCTGAATCCGTTGCTGAAAATATGAATGGATATATAACATGACTGGGTTGGAATCGTTCTAGTTCTAAAGAAGAGGTTTACTGTGGAATACATGTACCAAAACATACGAGAACAAGGATAAGTTCCAGTTTCTAAAATGGTTTTGAGACATCTTTAGTGAAAATTTAACCTAGTCACGTTAAGCACATTTATCACTCATGCCATATTCTGTCTTCTCAAACTATTTTCAGCTTTCCATAAATGAGGAATAGGGATATTTATTTTGGTGCACATAAGCATCAAATATAGCAAGCTAATGGTCAAAAATATACTTTTTACATTTTTTAGAGCTTGTTCATGAACCATCTCTTTTCCTCAGCCAGCACTCATTTCTTTCCAACTATACATGTTACAAAACTGTATCATCAGTACCTAAAAGTAAGGACCAGACATTAATTAGCATCATCAGTCTGAAGAAGCCCTGTAATAAATAATGCTTTGTTGACCCACAATCTTTTGCTGCTCTTGAAGGTTTTTCTTTTTCTTTGATTTGATGTCGTTAGAGATGGTCAAACTTTCATTATCTTGGTTTTATTTTCTAATTGTTCAGTGAGGGATTCTATACTGCTCTTCTCAGTTTTAGAGTAAGAATTGAATTGAATTCTTACACCACCTGTACTGTGATTTTAAAATCTAGTGAAGTAGTCTTCTGATAATCCCAGATGCTCAAGTATGTAGACTAATCTACCTAGCGAAGGGTCTGATTTCTACTCATTGTCATTTATTGTGTAACTATTACACTGTTAGATTCCTCAGAGCTCTGAACACAGCATAAAATAATACCAGTTAGGATTTGGCCTTGCCAGGAAAAATCTCAGCCTCTAATTTATTGTCAAAGCATGACTTGGACACTCAAGAATGTGTAAAGATTGTAAGCAAACTTGCTGCCCCTTTATAACTCATTTACTATTTCTTCCATAGAAATTTCCCAACATGTTCTGTCTCTGTGTCTCTCTGAATCTCTCTTTTGCTCTCTCTCTACCCCATTCGTAATTCTTTGTCACATTCAATACAGATACAATTATAAATGTGAAGATTCATCAGCCACAGTTTCTCAGGAACTGGGTTTATAACCCCAATGTATTTCCGAAAATATTTTCTAAAAAATAAATGTACTGCCCTGCAGGGACAGAGCCCACATAATCTTCTCTTTAATTGAGAGTAGACAGAAAATAAGCTGAAGAGATTTAAGTTTCTCCCATCTCAATGTTAAGGTAGGTTCACACTTTGCAGAGTCTTTACTACCTTGTAAATTTCCCCAAATCTGTCCTTCCCTACCAAGGGATACAAACTTGGCTCTCTATAAGATCTTAGCAGGGTCAGGCACTCAGAAGAAAACTCATATTGACCTAAATGTCAAGGCATAATGCTGTGGTTTCTAAGATGCTTTTAAAACTCTACTGTGGTATGTAATATGCATCCCTGAGCTGCTTTTGAAGCAAATTTTCACACAGTAAGCCTCAAGGAACTCTCATCTGCTCTCTCCATATTTCTTCATGAGGGTGTGCCATTAAGGTTCTAATACACAGATCAGCTTTATGCTTGTGAAACATGAGATCGAGAAATAGAAGAGAGTGAATCAATAATTCAACAAATCACGCAAGATGGTATATTTTAATTCTGCGGTCTGCAGGCGGACAATTTGTATCCTTTAAAGTCTGTGAGGCCTATATGTCAAGCAAATTTCTCTCCCCTTTCCATCCTCATTCATTCTGAAACGGTGAATTGGGCAGTGCAATTACACCCATAGCATTGGACGGAGGATACTACAAAGAGGGAAAATGTTGCTTTTAGTGGGCTCAGGAAAAGGCAATGCAAACATTGAGTGGAAGTTGTACAAATTGTGCATAAATCCATTAACCCTAAGCATCATGTACAACATGAAGACCAATAAGAAAAATATAAGTTACAAGACAGACACTAATTTTATGTACCTCTTTGGATGAAGAAAAACTCAAAGGATGTAAGGATTTCTTCTTAAATTACAGTTTTCCTGAGCATCCATGTAGCCCTGACAAAAGAAAACCAAAAAACAAGAAAACACAAGGGAAAAAACAAACAAACCGAAAAACAGTCACATGTATAATCTCAGACAAAGTGGGAATGAAAAATAAAAAATGGCTTCTGTAAACTTTTTTCAAAGAAGCACAAGACCATAAACTGTTTGTATTGAATTTATATCATTTCTTATCTGCATAATAATATGTTCCTTTTAATTGACAGACATTTCTAAGCTCATGAAATAATTAATTTTGCTATTAGAGATGTTTTCAGATATTGAGCAAAAGATGTTTCTAATTCTTTATATCTTTACAAAAATACAGTGTTCCAGCTGTCAGATTATTTTACCCCAAAATTGATGAACTCCAGGGCTACCGTTAAAGGACGTGCATTGTCAGGTCTTGCATTTTGGTCATGGTTTAATCAGTATTTATAGACTTGCTGTGTGGCAAAACTTGAATTGATTATGTTATGGTGTAAGCAATCTGTGCCAAAACTCAATCACGAAAGATGCAAAAATGCACAATCAGAAATACAATATATGAGAATTCGTATATTCTGAAAAGATTTCAAAAGAGACATATGGGGTCAAATGAGTAAAAGACAAAGAAAGAATCATGATGCAAACACACTTCAGCTACCTGCTGTGAGAAGCCTACCTGTCTACATATTCAGTATTTTTTCAGACAACTTTCAAAAGTTATATTGTTCCCTTTTAGGTGAAGAATCTAAGACCAGTGACTTTGAATCTGAGTTTCTGATGTTACTCTCCCACACCCAGCTCAACCTGCTTCTCCAAGAATCTTTACCATCTCAGTAAACGGAAACTGCAGACTCCCAAATGTTCAGGACCAAATCCTTAGGGCCATCCATGATCCTCTCTTTCTGTCATATTTCACAATCCATCCACTTGCAGTTTCTCTTAGTTGTATCTTCAAAATGATCAGAATGTATGCAGAAAATGAACATTTCTCAGGATCTCCCACTTTGGTCTAAATCATCATCAATCACTGGAATTGTGAAGATAGCCTCCAAACTGGACCCTCTGGTCCTCCATTCTCCCTTCTCCATCCCCACTGCCTCAGACTGTCTCAACAGTAAACAGAGTGATTCTGTTATAGGTGACTCACATCCTTCAGTTTACCGCTGAAACCTGCCAATGCCTTCCCATGTTAGTCTGAGTGGAAACCAAAGACTTCACTATGAGTTGTAACATTCTAACTTCAACTCCAAATCCCCTAGTCCCTTTATCTCTAAGAACCCATTTCCTATTCTGTTTCTGTTTCTTCCAATCCAGGAACATTAGTTCATTTGTATGCCGTTCATTATTACTTCTTCCTGGAATACCGCCACCACCCCCCGCCTTGATCTTATATCTACATAGTTTACTGCCTCTCCTCTTCTGGATTTTGCTAAGATATCACCTTCCCAGTGAGTTATCTCCCAACCATGCTCTTTTGCATTTTAACCCTGCTTCCACCCCCAGAACTCCCTATCAACATATCTATTTTCCTCTATCATAAGCTTAAATATTTTGTTAAGCATAAAAATTGTCCTGATAATTTTCATGGAAGTTCCAAGTAATTTAGTGGGACTGTTCACTACATATCATTCCCTTAGGCGAATAACCACTCCTTCTTCCTCTTCAGCTCTTATTTTTCTTGCTAAGTGCCCTAAATATTATATAATTTACTTATTTATTTGGTTTTTACACCTCTTCTTCCTAAAGCATAAGTCCCACGAGAGGAGAGAATTTTGCCTCTTTTATTAACTTCAATATGTCCAAAATGTAGAGATGTGCTTAGAATCCATTACTGTTCTATAAAATAGTAATTGAATAATTGCACTTCGGATTTTTTTTATTTTAATAAATGATAATGGGTTTCTTTTGTTTATTCTTTTATTTAATCTTTATTAGGCTATTGGATGTCAAGGCTTATGCAATAAGAGAGGAATATAAAATGACCAAAGGAAAATTTCATGCTTCAAAAGTTTCAGATATTTTTTACCTGATGTTTCTGCTGAAAGGATTTCTATGGATCACAACACCTCTTTCTTCATCCTCTAACTCAAAACATCCCGAAGGCAGGATTTTGACTGTTTTAGTTCATTTTTGTAGTCCGTATACTCAGCACAGGCCCTTCAATAGTAGTGGGCATTTAATAAATATTTTAGGATGGATGAACACGTCTTAGATATAGTCTCTGTAAAATGAGCAGGTTGGTCTAGAACAGAATTTCTCAATGTTGACATTATTGTCATATTGGGCTATACACTAGATGCCAGAAGCACCCATCCCAACATTCCAGTAGCTACAACCAAGAATGTCTCCAGACATTGCCAAATATCCCTTAGGAACAAAATAATCTACCATCGAGAAACACTGGTCTGGAAGAGTCTAACATTTTTTAAAATAAGACTTTGAACTTCTCATAAACTATTCTAATGGATCACCCACATTTCTTATTCTCTTTCCTGCTATCTTGATTTCAACCACCAAAGATGTGCTGTCATCCACATGGCAGAATGAGAAGATGAAACATCATTGAGTTGCTCAACATTTCCCTGGTTTAAAGTTAACGAGTAAAGCTTTAATGTTTCTGTACTCACTGTTCCTTTTAAATTATCTCTGTCACCACTCGCTATTAAGGATATAGTTTTCTTATTATATGTGCAGAGGTGATATTTAAACTGCCAATCACTTTGAGATGAATTGGCCTGCAGGTTGAAACAGGGAACTATTGTATGTAACAAACAGCTGATGAAATAAACACTTAGCTTTCTCTGATACTCAGTTCTCAAGAGAGTCTTGACTGATAGCTTATCCCAGAGTCCAACAAACACAGAATTGTCAAGATACCACAGCAAAAGTATCAAACATTTGGTATTCATACATTCAAATTTGTGAAATAAAAATAATTATGTCTTGTTTGTCAGGCATGCCGTACCCATTGAAGAAAATAGTACACATTTAAAAATATTTCCATCAACTACCATCTTTTTCTTTTACAATTCTTCAAATAATTAATCAGGAAAATACCCTGAAACTAGTTCTTCAGTGAAGTTCAGTCTCTGCAGGACATTAATCAAATGACTCTGCAAACATTTCAGTTCAGTGTTCTCCAAGTCTCCATTATGAAACAAGCAAATTGCAATGTTGTCAGCTCAATACGTGCTGACTATAAAGGACATTGCACTTCTCAAAAGTCAATCATCAAGGTTGTAATATTCAAAAAGCAAGAAGATTTCCACCCTTACACCCCTCTTTACCTTATTTGTGCCTCCTGATTACCCATATCATAAACAGAGCTCAAAACTATAAAATAAAAGTCAGTTTGGTAGCTGACCTTTGTTGTTTGTATTTGCACTTTGGTTCTTATATCAACCAGAATAGACTAGGGTATGCCGCTACAGCAAACAACCTCCACAATCTTAGAAGTTTAAAACAACAAAGGCTTATTTTTCTCATGCTACATATTTATCTTGAGTAGGCAGAGGAGTCTTCATATTTTCATTTGGAATCCAATATGGAGTCTCCACTATCTGGAACACTGCCAGCAGAGGAAAAGAGTGTGTCAGATTGTGGACTAACACTTAAAGGCCTCATTTCTTGGGTAAATCAGATCACATAATTGTGCCTCATTTCAAGGGCATTGAGGGATATCTATCTTGCCATGTGGCTGCCCAGTAAGAGGAGAATCAGAAGTAAGGTTGAGTAGCAGTAATGCCTATCTCAGATCTCTCCTTGTCCTTCAGAAATGTTCTGCTCCACTGTCATTACTTCTGTCATTTAAACACCACCCCAACATGATCAGTTTTTTTTTTTTCTGCTACCAAATTCCCTATGATGATAGAAAAAATGCAACAAATTATGCAGTTTCAACAGAGGAGGAACTATGCATATTTTGACTTCAAAGAATGTGGTTTAGTCACCTTTGTGTCCTCAGCACCTAGAACAATGCCTACAATGAAACTTACAGGCACTCAGTGGTGTTTGTTGCAGAAGAAAAAGAAAGAATGAATAATTTTTTAAAGTAGAAAATTAACAGAATCTCTGAACTTACAATCTAAAGGAATAATAAGAATTACTTTAAATTCAGACAGAATGTGGAAAATATACAAAGTAAAAAGAATATATGCCAGGCAACATTCTATTGTTTTTCCCAGATAATATCAAAATTTTATAGTGCCAATAACTCTGCTACCAGTCTTATTCTCTTACTGCATACTTTCATCCAGGAAGATATGGTGGAATCATAAGAGTAAAGACCATGATCATATTTTGCTTTTCTGTTATGATGTAACCAACACCTTAATTAAGGCTCATCCATAAGAGGTAAATGATAAAAATTTGTTCAATGGTTCCCTTCACCATCAAGGCTGAAGATATTCTACATATGATAACTCCCAATTTTATAGCTCTAGTTCACATCTCTCTCTCTTTTAATCTTCAAATACATATATATATATACACACACACATATATTCAAATATAGATATTATATGTGTATTTATGTATATATACATATTTTTTTTTCAGACATATATATTCAGATATGACACCTATACTAGAAAACTCCACTTGCTATTCTATGGGCACCTCAACCTATACAAAATAATCCAAAATAGGATGCACTAACTATACCTCGTTACAAACCTGATCTTCCTCTGGCCCCCTACTCCATGAAAAGCACTACCAGAAATTCGAGAGATATTCCTGACTCTTTCCTCATCTTTACTTCCCACAGACAACCACTCTGTAAGTACTGTCCAGTTGACCTCTTCCCTCTCCTTTAATTATTATTTCCTTCTCTCTAGATTCTTTGTCACTGGCCTAGATTAAGCCACTATTATCTTTCATTTGGTTAAAGCAACATTCTCTGGACTCTTTACTCTTGCTCCTTTGTAATTTTCTCTCCAACTGATACACAGAAATCTGATTATACTATTTTCCTGCTTTAAGTCATTCAGTAGCTTCTTTTTGACTCCAGTAAAAAATACTAGCATAAAATATATTTTGGGTTTTGTTTTTTTTTTTTTTGCAGTATGCAGGCCTCTCACTGTTGTGGCCTCTCCCATTGTGGAGCACAGGCTCCGGACGCGTAGGCTTAGCGGCCATGGCTCACGGGCCCAGCCGCTCCGTGGCATGTGGTATCTTCCCGGACCGGGGCACGAACCCACGTACCCTGCAGCAGCAGGCGGACTCTCAACCACTGCGCCACCAAGGAAGCCCTGCAGCCTTATCTTTAAATAGCAGAGTTGGCACCAATAGATTGGCCTTGAGCAGTGAGGATTATATAAATCTTTGATAGCTTTGGCGTTATTAAGAAAATAACTTTTGATGAAACACCTCTTTTCGCCTTTTTAAGAGTTCCTTACTTCTTTGTGAAGAAAAAACAGAATACTAGGAGAGGTAGATATCTTAAAATCCATAGGCCAAAGCCCAGTGGGTTCCATGACATCAGGCGGAGTCTGCCATCTACTTTCTTTGATGTCAGAAATGTACCTTGGATATTAGTCCATTTCTAAATTTCTATTAATTTTACAATAACCCTCTCTGAGGCACCATGGAAGGTGTCATTATTTCTGTAGTGAAGATGGGGAGATAGAAATTCCAGCGCATTAATCGATTTACTAAAGTCAGTTAGTTATTCTGTGAGAGCAGATAGCTTTCAGTTTTATTCACCCCTTTTTCCTTCTCTACTACCAGGTTTGTCTGGGAGATGTCAAAGGGGGAAGAGACACTACCAGTTTGTACATCTTGGAAGATCAAATCTAGATATAAAGGAAAGGGGAAATTATGTAGACTAAAATGAAAATTATGGTGATAATTTGACTGTAAAGGATTTCTTGCTTTTTCTATACCACACCATTCCTACTTAGAGGTTTTCATTTCAGGATTCCTGGTGCCCCAAAGTGTTAGCCATACACTTGCAAGACAAATAGTGGATACTTAAATAAGATTGTGAGAAAAGGTAAACATGATTACAATAAGGCTGCTTCCAACATGCTTTTGCTAACATTAATGCAGTTAATTCATTTTTAACCATAATTTTACTTATCTATTACCTACATATTTTTTGACTGACAGCATAGCAAATGCTCAAAGTATATGAATGACTTTAAATAATTTTAGATAAGAGAGTACTACGCTACCAGCACAGAGTATTAAATAGTTCTAGAAATTCTGTTTCTGAGTTTTGATAATATTTGTAATGCTTATCTCTTCTAAGCTCTAAAGCTATCTTCCATTATACTAAATTAATTTTTTTAACCAGAAAATATTTGTTAGGATTATTATTTTTACTTGAAATTCTATAATTGGTTATGGTCCTCAAACAAAACCAGTCTCGGGCTAATCACTTTCTTACTCCTTATCAAAAGCAAACTTTGTATATTTTATTTAGAAAGTAAATGTTGTTAGAATTTAGAGTGAAATTAATTACAATTTTTAAAAAAGCTTAGAATGTGTATCTAACAACATGCACAATTTAGTCTACAGTTCAGTCATCCCTTCTATTTCCTTATTTCTCTTCATACTTCCTAATGTCCTACTGAAGATAGAATATCTTAGACATGATCTGTATGGTAGGAGAGGAAGGATTTAAAGAAGATATAACTATAGCATATTTAACAGTTTAAGTTCTAGTTTTTAAATTTTATTTCTCTCTAAATAGATATAGGTCTATAAAAGGAGGGGCTGTAAGTGTGATCTTTGGGAACTTTTCCCCATTCTCTTGTGAGAATGAGCAATTATTGGGTTGGTAATTTGAGTGTAATAATCTAACAATATCTTTAAAGTTGACAGTGGAATTCACATATCACCGCTTTCGTACTTGCATGACTTAAATCTCTCCATTTCTCTGAAAAATGGGAGAAACAATAATGACCTTACTCACTGTTAACTAATAAAAATGATTGCCGGGCTTTCCTGGTGGCGCAGTGGTTGAGAGTCCGCCTGCCAATGCAGGGGATACGGGTTCGTGCCCCGGTCCGGGAAGATCCCACATGCCGCAGAGCGGCTGGGCCCGTGAGCCACAGCCGCTGAGCCTGCGCATCCGGAGCCTGTGCTCCGCAACGGGAGAGGCCACAACAGTGAGTGGCCCGAGTACCGCAAAAAAAATGATTGCCATGCTCTTAATACATACAAAGTGCTATCCAAATGTAAATGCTAAATGAAGCAATAAGTCTAATGGAATATTTCTCTGCTCTGTTAAAATGCTTGAATATTACATCTCTGTAAAATCAGTTCATATTACTTACTGAAGATGTTCTATCAGTGAAACCATGGTAAAGTGCACTGACTTTTGAGTGAAAGGGTGGAGTACTTCTATGTATAGCTAACATGTTTGAGAGACATTTGTAGCAAAAATCTATTTAAAAGAGCATGCCTTGTGAGTGACAGGTAAAATACTGAGCAGGTCATTTGACCAAAGACCAAATTGATTTTTAAAAAATAATGCTTTGTTTCTATAATGTAAAACTGCTATTTTTTTTTCTTTTTTTGTGGTACGTGGGCCTCTCACTGTTGTGGCCTCTCCTATTGCGGAGCACAGGCTCTGGATGCACAGGCTCAGCGGCCATGGCTCAAGGGCCCAGCCACTCCGTGACATGTGGGATCCTCCCAGACCGGGGCACGAACCCGTGTCCCCTACATCGGCAGGTGGACTCTCAACCACTGCGCCACCGGGAAGCCCAAAACTGCTATTTCTAATTCCCAAATCACCTAATATTATTAATAGAAAAATTTCTGACATCTATACCTAGCACATAGTGCTCCTTGGAAATTTTACCCGGTTAAGAGCCAGCATAAACACGGGATTCCTGGATGTAAAAAAATCATACAGTTAATCTAACTGCTCTCTGATGGTGCAAACCAATTTAGAATAAGCTAGAAATTTATAAATAAGATGAACATAATAATACATTCAATTTTAAGTGCCCAGTGTGGACCAGTCAACCTCACAATGACACTACCGTGGGTTATGTATCATGGTAACCATTTTATAGGTAAGAAAACAAAGGCTTAGGAATGTGATTTCCCAAAGTCACACTACTCTAGGTGAATAACTAAGATTTCATCCTATGTCTATATAATTTGAAAGCCTCTGTTTATTTTTTTTCCTACTGTAACTTGAATAAAGACAGTGAAAGCTTATAAATATTTAAACTTTGTAATCAGGTATTACTTTCAAATGGCAGCAAATAATCATGAAGAATGGATTTGTAATCATTAGTTAAGAAATTTTAAGGATAAAGTTTAAATTGGAGGTTGAGGTAGGTTTACATATAAACGTTTAGTCCAAGTTATATTTATTGAGCAAATATTGTGCCTGGCACAGTGCTTAATGCTGGAGAGAGATATATATATTTAATTTCACTTATTAATTTAATCCTTACAACCCACCCTATGAGTTATGTGTAATATAAATAAATTACACATATATATATATATATATTTCTGTTTCTTTTTGGAGAACCTTAATATAGGAAATATATATATAATTGTTTGTTGTTATTAATATTGGTATATAATTGATTGATGTTACTTATCAACTTAAAATTTATATAAATGATCAATACATATTGACTTTTGAATTTTAATTATTGTTTTATTTTTTTCTAGTTTGTATTTTAGCAGAAGGATAACCCAAGACTAAGACCTGGCTACCAAGAGTCTAAACTTAACCTAAAAACTGTACCCTCTATTTCTACAAAGTATTATTCTACAATTTATTTTCAGTATGTAGAAAGGAAAGTGACTGTAAAATTCTTTCCTAAAGCTAGTTTGAAAAATAAAGTTAGAGACTGTAGAAGAGCAACAGTGATAGAATTTTTTGTGATGCCACTGAAATTGTTAGACTTTACTCAAAGGACTTAACTTGAACCCTATCCATCAAGAGGAAACTTTTGTTTACAAATTATTTGACAGTCTTATTTCTGGATCACAACTTAATGAAAATCAAAACTCTTGGATTTCATCCATTTTACCTCCTATCAATTAACGCTTTTTGACTCTAGAATTACCAGAAGGAAAATTTACTTCCATTTTACCCAGAAATTGCATTTAACTCAATACCTACTAAAACTACTTGTCAGCATCCTATCTCTTCATTGTTCTATGATCATGCTGTGAACATATAAAACATATACAACCTTCACAAATGCACTCTCTTCTAAGATACAATAGCTACTTTAATTTAATTAAATGAATTAATTAATTTTTTGGCTGTTTTGAGTCTTCGTTGCTGTGTGTGGGCTTTCTCTAGCTGTGGCGAGTGGGAGCTACCCTTCGTTGCATGTTCAGGTTTCTCATTGCAGTGGCTTCTCTTGTTGCAGAGCACGGGCTCTAGGGGTGCGGGTTTCAGTAGTTGCAGCACGTGAGCCCTAGAGCGCGTGGGTTTCAGTAGTTGTGGCGCATGGGCTTAGTTGCTCTGGGGCATGTGGGATCTTCCTGGACCAGGGATCAAACCCGTGTCCCCTGCATTAGTAGGAGGATTCTTAACCTCTGCGCCACAGGGAAGCCCCACAATGGTTACTTTATATTTATGCACAGTTTTCACCAGATGACTTAACTTTGCTTTCAAACCTCTGGAACTTCTCAATTTTAACTAGACCTGTAGGAGAATACATCAACTTCTCCTATTATGAACACGGTGGAATGGAGAAAAGGGCGAGTTCTGGGGCAGAGAAAGAAAGTAGAGGCAGGCAAAAGGGTATGACTGGACAAAAGAGTGCTTGAGACAATCCATCCAGTTGTTGGTTCACCTTAATGGATCTCAGTAAGACTCAACTATGTGCTTGCTTCAAATCAAGATTTCCAGACTTCTTTCCTAACAATTCAGATTCATTAGATCTGAAGGGGACCCTGAATTCTGAACTTTTAACTGGCTCCAAAGGTGAGCCATGACCTATGTTAGAGAAAAACTGGTCTCATAATATAGGCCCCTAGGTTTCCAAAGTCTTCCCTTAGTTCAGTGGGCTTTTGTCTCATTTTACCCAGAAAATAGAAACCACAAATATTCAGTGTATTTCTCCTTCAACATCTCTACCTATTTCATGTATTTCTATTTCTAACTGCTTTAAAGATTATTAGGTTCACTGACATCAAATATCCTATATTTTTTTCAGTTTTATTTTTATTCTGCCAGAGTTGGTTTGACTCAAATGTGACTCTTAACCAGCACATCATTTTCATGAAACCAATTCTGCTATAACATCACATACAAAATTCTGACATCTTTCCCATGTTCTTCTAAGCATGACCTTATTTGTAGCCTTTCTTGGCCCTGGAAGCCCATTGTGGTTTCACACTCCTAAGCAACTGACATTTATTATATGTGAGAGACCATCAGTTGGAAACAGATGAAAACTAATGTGGGCTAACTTCAAGGTCTGGATATATATGTCATGGTATTTGGTGCTTGAGGATCCTCTTTCTCACAAATGTGTAAGGACAATGTGCATCCTGTGTGACTACATAAGATAGAGAACTGGAAATTTCCACTTCTGAAGGCTGCACATTTGCCCCTTCATCTGAGACAATGGGGCTTTTAGTGTCTTGGCATCCATTCACTCAACTCAGATGACATTTCCTTTGTCATTTGTATTAATGGATGTACAATAACCTTATGGAAATGTAAAAGGACATCTCAAAAGACACTCCAGCTATGCCACTATTTGTAGTTCTTTCAGAAGATGACATGACTGATGAATCAAACCTAAATGGAGCCATAGGTACTGTCAGTTACAAATATGTGGTGCATACACTGCTGCTAGTTTACATGTCAAGAGCACAGTGCACTTTTTTCCCCTCAGACAATAACTTAATGCTAACTCCAAAAATTTCTCCTAGTGAAACAAAATAGGATTAGTATTACCATAAAATTACAAACCAAAATTACTATTGATGTTTATGCTTCAGAGAGCCTAGAAGATTTATTGATAGGTCTTGGTAACTGTTTGAGGCATAGATAACAGTATGTATAAATTTCGCAGGGATCTCTAAGACCCTCTAGGCCAGCCTAGATACTTGATTTACATGTATAAATTAAAAGGAGGCTTTTAGAGTAGGGATTACAACAAAATTTGATATCATGCAATGTGGCACTTAAATGCTGACTATGCCATCACATCTCAATTTGAAATATAAATACACAGAAAATAGTGACTAACTCATAAGGTAGTCTTAATAATTACATTAATGTGATAAGTAATAAAAATAATTATATCACAACTGGCACGTATTATGTTGCTAGGAAAACTTTAAGTGCCCAATAGACTGAAAAAAAAATACATTGAAAAAATTAAGTAGAAAATGAGCAAGATGGTGCAGCAAGAAGACCCTGAGCTCATCTCCTCACACAGGCACACCAAAATTACAACTATTTGCAGAGCAACTATTGATGAGAAAAACTGGAATACTAGAGAAAAGATCATCTACAACTAAAGATATAAAGAAGGAATCGAAGGTGGGATAGGTAGGAAGGTGAAGAAACTGTATAGTCAGGACCATACCCTCTGGTGGGTGAGCCACAAATGGCAGGATAATTACAATAGCAAAGGTTCTCCCCAAGGAGTAAGTGGTCTGAACCACACATTGGGCTTCCCCATCCTTCTGGGGGATCAGCAGCAGGAAGACGAGTCCCCAGAACTAGCTCTGGAATCCTGTGGGCCCCAATGCCAGACACCAGTGAGCTGACACTAGCCCAAGTACTGCCACAGCCTTGTGACCTCCTGTACCAGGACAAAGACCACCCATCAGCAGGCTGGCACCAGCACTGGGATCCACTGGGCTCCAGCCCTGCCCAACAGCAGGCCAACACCAGCTCTGGAACCCTAGGGCTCTGTACCCAGATACCCAGGAACTCAGCTCCTCCTGCCAGTGAGCAGGCCCTAGATCCTGGACTCCTTAGGCCCCAGACCCTCTCACCAGGAGACCAACACCAGCTTTGGGACAGCCTGGAATCCACAGCCAGCCATGTCAGGAATTGGGCCTACCCACCAGCAGGCCAACATGAGATCCTGGATCCCCAGATCCACATCCACCCACTGCAGAACTGTCCCCACCAACCAGTGGCTGGAAACCTCTGCACAAGGCAGGACCTGAAAACCAACCAGACCAGGGGCCAGCCATACCTACAAAACTGTGACATAATTATCCCCCACAACAGAAGGACCCACACAGCCCAAATAGGGGGCAACCTTAGAGCATAGAGTTCCAATGACCAGAGGGGAGTGTGCCGCTGGGATGCATAGAATATCTTCTACAAAAGGACACTTCACCAAAGTCAGGAAATGTAACCAACCTACAAGGTACATAGAAATAAAAACAGCAAATTATACAAAATGAGTGGACAGAGGAATATCTTCCAAATGAAGGAACAAAATAAAACCACAGAAGAAGGATTAAATGAAGTGGAGATATGCAATTTACCTTATAGAGAGTTCAAGGTAATGATCATAAAGATGTTCAGAGAACTCAGGAGAAGAATGAAAAAACACAGTGAGAACTTTAACAAAAATTTAGAAAGTATAAAGGAAAACCAAACTGAGATGAAGACTACAATAACTGAAATTAAAATGCACTGAAAGGAATCCACAGTAGATTAAATGATACAGAAGAATGGATCAGTGAGCTGGAAGACAGAGTAGTGAAAATCACTCAAAGTGAAAAAGAAAAAGAAAAAAAGAATAAAAAGAAATGAGGACAGTTTAAGAGGCCTCTAGGACAATATCAAGCCCACCAACGTTCACATTATACGGGTCCCAGAAAGAAAAAAGGGAGAGAAAGGGGCAGAGAACATACTTGAAGACATAATAGCTGAAAACTTCCCTAACCTGGGAAAGGAGACATACATCCAGGTCCACAAAGTACAGACAGTCTCAAACAGGATCGACCCAAAGAGGAAAACACCAAGAGACACTCTAATTAAAATGACAAAAATTAAAGGGAAAAGCATCAAGTTACATACAAGGGAACTCCCATAAAGTTATAAGTTGACTTTTCAACAGAAGCTCTGCAGGCTAGAAGGGCACAGTATATTTAAAGTGATGAAAGGAAAAAATAAAAACTGTAACCAAAAATATTCTACCTGTCAAGGCTTTAGTACAAATTTGAAGGAGAGATCAAAACTTTACAGACAAGCAAAAGCTTAAAAAGGTCACCACTAAACCAGGTTTACAAGAAATGTTAAAGGAACTTATCTAAGTGAAAAAGACCACAACTATAAGCATGAAAATTATGAAAGAAAAAAAATTCTCTTTAGTGAAGGCAAATATACAGTACAGGTAGTAAGTCAGTCATGTATTAAGTTACTAGGAAGGTAAAAAGACAAAAGGAGTAAAATCATCTATATCTACAATAAATAGTCAAGAGATACACAAAACGAAGATGTAAAATATGATATCAAATACACTAAAGGGTAGGGGAATAAAAATGCAAGGCTGCTAAAATGTGTTTGAACTTAAGAGATCTGCAACTTAAAATAATCATGTATACATACATAGAGGGATTGCTATGTACAATGTGGAGAATATAGTAAACAATTATGTAATATCTTTGAATGATGACATACTCTAAGTAGGCATCACGGTGACTATTTTGAAATATATAGAAATACCAAAGCACTATGTTGTGTAAGAGGATCTAATATAGTGTTGTAAGTCAGTTATACTTCAAAAACAATCAAAACAAACTCAAAAAAAGAGGTCAAGTTTGTGTTTACCAGAGACAGGGGGAGATGGGAGTAAGTTGGATGAAGGTGGTCAAAAGGTACAAACTTCCGGTTACAAGATAAATAAGTACTAGGGATGTACTGTACAACACAGTAGATACTAACACTGTTGTATATCATGCATGAATGTTATTAAGAGTAAATCCTAAGAGTTCTAATTACAAGAAAAAATTTCTATTTCTTTATTTATGAGAAACTTACTGTGATAATCATTTTGTGATATATGAAGGTCAAATTATTATGCTGTATACCTTAACACACAGTGCTGTATGTAAATTATATCTCAATAAAACTGGAAAAAGAAAAAAAGATAGGCTTTTGTATTTTTACAAAAAAGAAATAATTAGCTAGAGAAAAGGAAAGTTATAAAGAACACTATAGCTAATCAAAACAGATTTAAAAATATAATTTTGTTCTTAGAATTTAGAAATATATATATATAAACTCTCTATACCAAAGATTCTTTAATATTTAGCAAAATGAGTTCAGAACTCATAGCTTTGTAAATCATTGATATCATTTTGGAAATAATATAAAGCATAAGTATATTCATATTTTTGACATCATTAATCTCAACCATAAATGAATACTATAAAGAAACACACTAGAAGATATAGATATAGAAATAGATATAGATATGAAATAGATATAGATATGAAATACCTATTTAAATTTTAAAAAACATTCCAAATAGACTGACTATCCCATTTTAGGAGTATAGACAGAGAAATGATAGTATGTTGATAAAAAAGGAAATGCAGAACACAAAAACTAAAATATTGCTAGGCTTACAACTATTTAAATATTAATAAGAAGGCATCCAGATGGAAAAAAATAATAGAAAGAGTTGTTTCACTGGATACTTTGATCTTTTTTACGTTTCAACTTTTTAAAATGTTTATAATGATCATAGCATGGAGTAACGGGAAACTTTGGGTTTGCCCTTACCTTCTACATGACCTTAACTTCTCTGTCACTTAACTTCTCTGAATTTCAGGTCGCACATTTATAAATTGCAGATAATTAAATTTTATTAAGAATTACTTGGAATCATAGTAGTAAATTTCCTGGACTACAGCCTGCCACTTCTTGGATAATCAGGAAATAGTTTGCATGCATTCTTCTTGAAGCTCCACTGTGTTCACTTCTCTAAAATGTGAAGCAAATAGACTGGATTGGATGATCTCCAGAGTGTCTCTCCATCTATAATTACAAGCTTTATTTCATCATTTTTTCTAATATTTAGAATGTGAAGTCCTCAAAAAATGGGATGTTCATATTTTCTCTAAGATCTATACAATCTTAAAAAGTAATCTCTACTGTATTCCCAGAGGACTGTGAGATTTTCTTCATCAAAGTGCCAGAAATAAAAGTGAATGAAGAAAATCCAGCCCTGCTATAGAGAATAGAAAGAAGAACTGGTGACGTAAATAATTATTCATAATAAATACCATCCTCTCAGAATAATATTAAGATAATTAAATCACAAAACAGTTAAAAAAATGACAGCCCTATAAATAAAAAAGATTAATTAACTCAAAGAACACGCTTATTCATTTAAACAACTTCTGTTAAGTCAAGCACCATGATAATGACAAAATCAAAGATTATCCTCAGTTCAAAAGTATTTTCTACATTTACAGCTTCTCAAGTGGAAGTAGAATTCTGGCCTCTGAATGTTTTCACACTCTTTCCCATTCCTTCAAAGTTGTGCCCTCTCATGCATGCACCAGTCAGAAAAAATCCAGTTTAATGGGTGAAAGCAAAGACTGTTAGAAGAAAGGGTTCTCCCCATCGAGCCATAGTGCTGGCTGGTGATCTTTTGGAGAAGGCAATTGCGAGATTACCATTCCTATGAAAAAGTGAATACATTTCTCAATATCTACCACTTTTGAATAATGGAATGTTAATGTCACACTTTTATTCTGGTTCATCTTGTAAAAGACCTGATGACTATCCATTCAAAGTTAATTTTAGCTATTTTTCTTAGCACTTATTTCTCCCCTCAGTCTCGGGAGACTATATATATTCCATCACTTAATAAATATGCAGATGACATAAGTTTCTCTGTGGCCTCATTGCATAATATTTTTTAAAATATATAAATGTTATGCAAAACTATGTAAATAAAAGTGAAAATGGTCAATATTTGTGAATTTTAATACAAATAGTACTGTGAGCTCTTTGGAGGAACATATCTCCATAAGACCCTCTCTGCTCATCCACACAAAAAGATTATGTTGAAGTTATAACTTAACTGATGATTATTTTGATAAGTTTTGTGCCCCACTTCTCCTTCTACACCAACAACCTTAGAATCCCTGTGTATTAATTTTCGAGGCCTGACATAGTGAAGTACCACAAACTGGGTGACTTAAAACAACAGAAATTTATTTTCTCAAATCTCTGGAGGCTAGAAGTGAGAAATCAAGGTTCAGCAGGGTTGGTTCCTTCTGAAGAATCTGAGGGAGAATCTGTTCCAAGCCTCTCTCGTAGCTTCTGGTGATAGCTGGCAATCCTTGGTGTTCCTTGGCTTGGATATGCATCACTTCAATCTCTGCCTCCGTCTTCACGTGGCCTTCTCCCCTTGTCTCTTTACATTATCTTCCTCCTGTGTGTTTCTGTGTCTTCACGTGGCACTTTCCTCTCTTACACGGATACTAGTCATATTGGATCAGGGGCTCATCCTACTACAGTCAGCTTAACTGTGCTAATTACACCTGAAATGGACTTATTCCAATTAAGTTCACACTCTGAGGTACTGGTGGTCAGGACTTTAATATACAATGGTGGGACACACAATTCGACCACTAATACCCCATTAAGAAGAAATCTCCCTCAATGTCTCCTCTGAAGGGTGCACTAGCAGAGCTCTCTTCCCACTCCAACCTCAAACCACACAGTATTACCAGTCATGCGACTGCCATTCTAAAGACTAGAAAATCACACTATTGTTATTGCTTTGTGGCATTTATTACATAGAAACCATTTAAGAATATTGGGTCAACAAGTTATTCTAATAGATAAATGCACAATATTACTTCATATATTGATTTTATTTCCAATATGGTCAAAGACACTGCATACAGAGAGAGAGAGCGAGAGAGAGACTTCTAATATTTTACAAGACCATCCATCAGACTGGCATCTTCTCACACAAGTAAAGGAGGCTATAACCCTCTAATCCCTGACTAATGCCCCTATTTTAAAAATTACCTGTAGACATCCATTAGCCAATATTTTGAGAGAAACAAGCCAGAGCAGACAGTTCTATCAATACTAAAGGGACTGCTTCTAAAAGTGACCTTGCCTATTGAATACTCACCATGGTAAAAGAGTAGCATTTTTATACACACATACACTCACTCACTTGCACTCACATCCTCTGGAAAATGCTGTGCAGAGAAGAAAGCTCTAGAGAATGATAACACGTCTGTTAGCAGAAATGAAACTTGTTAAAATGCGACCTAGGACAACCTGCCATCAAATCAGTGGAGCAAAATCCTCCGTGAGCCAACAGAAAGCATTGCATCAACATCGTACAAGACATCACCCAGTTATATGCCTCTGTGAGTATTCTTTATAATCCATGCTTAGAATTCTATACATTTGTAGGTCTCTGGTGAGAAACTTACAACTTGATTAAGAACTTAAAAATCTAGAATGTTAAAATAAAACATAATGAATCCCCCCAAAAAATTGATTCTTTAAAAGATAAGCATTATGTTGATAGTAAGTAAAAGAAATAATTTCATATTGTTTCAAAATTGAATCATTTTACCAACTGAATCCTTTTAGTGTACTACTCTTTCATGAAGTGAAAGTGTGTTGTATTTGTATTTGATAAAATAGTAATGTAAATCCTGCATCAATTGGTTGTCTGTGCTTAGACAGTTTCATTCTGCCTATATACAATTTGGTTGAACTATTTGTAATCAGGCTGATGTGGAATAATTGCCTTTTCATATTTACAGTGGATCAAAGGATCAATATGATCCAGCAATCAAATGCATGTAGTATGCATATAAATTCATATAATCCATGCACACTTACATGTACTAGCCTTGCCATCAAATCAGTTTAACCATTTTTGAACAGGGGTATATGAGACATATCCATATAACCCAGTATTTTCTATCTATTTTATATCTATTTAATTAGTAGCCATTATGTACGTAATAGTGAGGGCCATTTAGCTGCCAGGATATTCTCACTTCCAACACAGCAGCTCCACACTCTCTTTAATTTCTTTCAATTTCAAGAAAGATTGTGTTGGGGGGAAAAAAGCATCAAACTTCAAAAGAATCTTAAAACTATTGCTATAGCTACGTATCTCTCAAGCATTTTGTTTTCAGGAAATTTTTATATTCTTTGAAATTACTGAGCGTCCCAAAGAGCTTTTACTTACATGTGTTATATTTACTGACATTTAGCAGATTGGAAATAAAAACTAATTTTTAAATTTTAAAATGATTTAAATTTTAAACATAAATATTTACCAATTATTTACAAGTAATGAATCCATTAAATGATATGTAAATAATATATATTTTATGAAATATAATTATACTTTTCAAAGCAAAAGAAGTGAGATTGGCACTTTCTACATTTTAATAAATCTTCCTGATTTCTGGTGTCTTTTAGCTGGTTTCTTTTATCTGGATTCTTTTATAGAAAAACCCTGGATTCTTTTATCTGCAACTGCATTCAATATGGAGTAAAATGTTGTTTGGGTTGAAGTGCATAAAGTGAAGACTCACATGTATAAATATTTTGGAAATAGAGGAATATTTAAATAGAATTGTTAATAAATGTGAATGTTCTTCTTTGATACTACACCAAAACTATGCAACAATATTTTCTTAAAGTTACTTGCAATGTGAAATCTGAAACCATACTAAAAAAAGCTTCATACCATATATTAAAATCCATTGATTTATCTTCGACTTAAAATGGATATTTTACCCATGCATGGATTTATAACATCCTTCATTTGTCACTGACATATAGATTTTCTAAAAGAAGACATTTCATTACACAATGAAAAAATTATTCATGTCATCATTGACCTCAACAGAAAAATCTCTATGTGCTGGGAAGTTGTCAAGTTCAGGTTGGCAAATACAACTTTTCCAAAATTATAATTCTTGCTTCAAATTTTGTATTTTTATCAATGGCAACTGTGAGAAATTATATATATACATGTATATATACAGATCTATATATCTATCCTGACACAGGGCTCCTAAAATCCTTGAAAATAGGTGTGTAAGCAGAATCTTTCATTCTAACATTTTTGACTCCAGTTTCAGGCACAGAGCTCCTAAAACCCTCGTAACTTCCTAAGTGATAAGAGCACTATGAACATCTTTTGTTCAATATTTAGTCTTTGACCCAGGTTCCTGACACAGGGCTCCTAAATCCCTTGGAATTTCCTGAGCGATAGGAGAGTCTTTTGTTCTAACAAGGTGACTCTGGGGTGGTCACCAGAAAGACCAAACCAGGGTTAGAAATTTTAAATTGTCAGACCCATCCCCCATACTCCAGAGAAAGGAGAAGGACCAGAAATGGAGTTAGTAATTGGTCATATGTACATGATGAAGCCTCCATAAAATTCCTAATAGTGTGGGGTTTGGAAAGTTTCCAGGTTAGTAAACACATGCATGTACCTACCAGGAGGGTGATGCTCTCTACCTCCACAGAGACAGAAGTTCCAGTGCTCAGGACCTTCCCAGCACTCCCTCTTTGTATCTTGTCATCCGGCTATTCCTCTGTATTCTTTATTATATCCTTTATTATGTAATAAGTTGTTAAACGTAAGTGTTTCCCTGAGTTCTGTGAACTGTTCTTGCAGATAATCATGTTCAAGGGAGACGAGGAGATGGGAACCTCTGATTTATAGTCAGGTCAGACAGAAGTTGTGGGTAACCTGGAGACCTAACCACTTGCAACTGGTATCTGAGGAGGGGAAGCAGTCCCATGGGACTCAGCCCTTAACCTGTGGAATCTGTTGCTATCACCAGGTAGATAGTGTCAGAATTGAGTTAAATTGTAGGGCACCGAGCTGGAGTCACAGAGAACTGCTTCGTGTGGTTAAAAAACCCGAAGATCTGGTATCAGAAGTGTTGTGAATGGGGGAGAAGTGTGAGAGTAAGGAGAAACACAGGAAAAGTGAGTTTTCCCTTCTCAGCAACAAGCACTATCAGTCATTTTCTCACAGTGACAGGCTCACTGTGTTTGTTGATGATGTTGGACCTCAATGCAGGACACCCCAAAACATGCCACAATGGCATATTGATTATTTTGTATTAAAGTTACCTAAGAAATCGCCAATACACGAGGGACACTCTGACCCTCCTCTCCATTTCCCTGAAAGCAGGAAATAAAATCTCTCATGTGAAAGGTGTAGTCCTTGCATCTGGAAGTAGAAGGACACCCTTATTGCAGAGTTAGGGAATTTGTGACAAGCAGCCTCTATAAACAATCCTTGTTATTTTTTAATTTACTACCCCATTTCCAAACTCTGGATTCTTCACTCACTGAGCACCAGAAACCTAAGTTTCTATGTCTTATCAATTCCTCAATTATTTATTGTTTCTTTGTCTGAAACATGTAAAACCCATCTGTGAGAGAGACCTTCAAGATGGCGGAAGAGTAAGACACAGAGGTCATCTTCCTCCCCACAAATGCATCAGAAATACATCTACATGTGGAAAAACTCCTACAGAACACCTACTGAATGCTGGCGGAAGACCTCAGACCTCCCAAAAGGCAAGAAACTCCCCACGTACCTGGGTAGGCAAAAGAATAAACAGGGAAAAAGAATAGGGATGGGACCCGCACCAGTGGGAGGCAGCTGTGAAGGAGGAAAGGTTTCCACACACTAGGAAGGCCCTTCTCAGGTGGAGACGGGCGGTGGTGGACGGGGGAGTTTCGGAGCCATGGAGGAGAGCACAGAAACAGGGATGCGGGGGGCAAAGTGGAGAGATTCCCGCACAGAGGATCAGTGCCAACCAGTACTCACCAGCCCGAGAGACTTGTCTGCTCACCCACCGGGATGGGTGTGGCTGGGAGCTGAGGCTCGGGCTTTGGTCAGAGAGCAGGGAGAGGACTCGGGTTGGCGGCGTGAACACAGCCTGAAGAGGGCTAGTGCACCACAGCTAGCTGGGAGGGAGTCCGGGAGAAAGTCTGGAGCTGCCGAAGAGGCAAGAGACTTTTTCTTACCTCTTTGTTTCCTGGTGCGCGAGGAGAGGAGATTAAGAGCGTCACTTAAAGGAGCTCCAGAGACGGGCGCGAGCCGCGGCTAACAGCGCAGACCCCAGAGACGGGCATGAGACGCTAAGGCTGCTGCTAACGCCACCAAGAAGCCTGTGTGCGAGCACAGGTCACTATCCACACCTCCCCTCCCGGGAGCTTCTGCGGCCCACTACTGCCAGGGTCCTGTGATCCAGGCACAACTTCCCTGGGAGAACACATGGCACGCCTCAGGGTGCTGCAACGTCATGCTGACCTCTGCTGCCTCAGGCCCACCCCACACTCTGTGCCCCTCCCTCTCCCCGGCCTGAGTGAGCCAGAGCACCCGAATCAGCTGCTCCTTTAACCCCGTCCTGTCTGAGCAAAGAACAGATGCCCTCAGGCGACTTACACACAGAGGTGGGGCCAAATCCAAAGCTGAACCACAGGAGCTGTGTGAACAAAGAAGAGAAAGGGAAATTTCTCCCAGCAGCCTCAGGAGCAGCAGATTAAATCTCCGCAATCAACTTGATGTACCCTGCATCTGTGGAATACGTGAATAGATAACGAATCATCCCAAATTGAGGAGGTGGACTTTGGGAACAATGATATATATATATTTTCTCCCCCCTTTTTCTCTTTTGTTGAGTGTGTATGTGTACGCTTCTGTGTGTGATTCTGTCTGTATAGCTTTGTTTTTACCATTTGTCCTAGGGCTCTGTTGGTCTCTTTATTTTTGGGGGGGCGTTGTTGTTGTTGTTCTTGTGTGTTAGTATAGTATTTAGCACTTGTTATCATTGGTGGATTTGTTTTTTGGTTTGGTTGCTCTCTTCTTTTTTTTTCTTTTTTATGACTTTTTAATTTTTTATTTTTATAATTATTTTTTATTTTAATGATTTTATTTTATTCTTTCTTTTTTTTTTTTCTCCCTTTTCTTCTGAGCCATGTGACTGACAGGGTCTTGGTGCTCTGGCTGGGTGTCAGACCTGTGGCTTTGATGTGGGAGAGCCAAGTTCAGGACATTGGTCCACCAGAGACCTCCCAGCTCCATGTAATATCAAATGGCAAAAGCTCTACCAGCGCTCTCCATCTCAATGCTAAAACCCAGCTCCACTCAATGACCAGCAAGCTATAGTGCTGGACACCCTATGCCAAACAACTAGCAAGACAGGAACACAACCCCACCCATTATCAGAGAGGCTGCCTAAAATCAAAATAAGGTAACAGACACCCCAAAACACAACACCAGATGCAGCCCTGCCCACCAGAAAAACAAAATCCAGCCTCATCCACCAGAACACAGGCACCAGTCCCCTCCACCAGGACTACACAACCCACTGAACCAACCTTACCAACTGGGGACAGACACCAAAAACAACAGGAGCTATGGACCTGCAGACCGTGAAAAGGAGACCCCAAACACAATAAGTTAAGCAAAATGAGAAGAGAGAGAAACACACAGCAGATGAAGACACAAGGTAAAAATCCAGCAGACAAAACAAATGAAGAGGAAATAGGCAGTCTACCTGAAAAACAATTCAGAATAATGATAGTAAAGATAATCCAAAGTCTTGAAAATAGAATGGAGAAAATACAAGAGACATTTAACAAAGACATAGAAGAACTAAAGAGCAAACAAACAATGATGGACAACACAATAAATGAAATTAAAAATTCTCTAGAAGGAATCAATTGCAGAATAACTGAGGAAGAAGAATGGATACATGACCTGGAAGATAAAACAGTGGAAAGAACTACCTTAGAGCTGAATAAAGAAAAAAGAATGAAAAGAATTTTGAACAGTCTCAGAGACCTCTGGGACAAAATTAAATGCACCAACATTCGAATTATAAGGGTCCCAGAGAAAGAAGAGAAAAAGAAAAGGACTGAGAAAATATTTGAAGAGATTATAGTTGAAAACTTCCCTAAAATTGGAAAGGAAATAATCAAGTCCAGGAAATGCAGAGAGTCCCATACAGGCCAAATCCAAGGATAAGCATGCCAAGACACATATTAATCAAATGATCAAAAATTAAACACAAAGAAAAAAAAAAGCAGCAAGGGTAAAGCAACAAATAATATGCAAGGGAATCCCCATAAGGTTAACAGTTGATCTTTCAGCAAAAACTCTGCAAGCCAGAAGGGAGGGGCAGGATATATTTAAAGTTAAGAAAGGGGAAACCCAACAACCAAGATTAATAAACAACCTAACCTTACACCTACAGCAATTAGAGAAAGAAGAACAAAAAAAACCCCAAAGTTAGCAGAAGGAAAGAAATCATAAAGATCAGATCAGAAATAAATGAAAAAGAAATTAAGGAAACAATATCAAATATCAATAAAACTAAAAACTGGTTTTTTGAGAAGATAAACAAAATTGAAAAACGATTAGCCAGACTCATCAAGAAAAAAAGGGAGAAGACTCAAATCAATAGAATTAGAAATGAAAAAGGAGAAGTAACAACGGACACTGTAGCAATACAAAGAATCATGAGAGATTACTACAAGCAACTATATGCCAATAAAGTGGACAACCTAGAAGAAATGACAGATTCTTAGAAAAGCACAACTTTCCAAGACTGAACAAGGAAGAAATAGAAAATATAAACAGACCAATCACAAGCACTAAAATTGAGACTGTGATTAAAAATCTTCCAACAAACAAAAGCCAAGGACCATATGGCTTCACAGGTGAATTCTATCAAGCATTTAGAGAAGAGCTAATATCTGTCCTTCTCAAGCTCTTCCAAATATAGAAGAGCAAGGAATACTCCCCAACTCATTGTACGAGGCCACCATCACCCTGATACCAAAACCAGACAAAGATGTCACAGAAAAGAAAACTACAGACCAATATCACTGATGAACATAGATGTAAAGATCCTCAACAAAATATTGGCAAACAGAATCCAACAACACATAAAAAGAATCATACACCATGATCAAGTGGGGTTTATCCCAGGAATGCAAGGATTCTTTATATGCACAAATCAACCAATGTGATACACCATATTAACAAATTGAAGGATAAAAACCATATGATCATCTCAATAAATTCAGAGAAAGCTTTCGACAAAATTCAACACTGACTTATGATAAAAACCCTCCAGAAAGTAGGCATAGAGGGAACTTAACATAATAAAGGCCATATATGACAAACTCACAGACAACATCGTCCTCAATGGTGAATAACTGAAACCATTTCCACTAAGATCAGGAACAAGACAAGGTTGCCCACTCTCACGACTCCTATTCAACATAGTTTTGGAAATTTTAGCCACAGCAATCAGAGAAGAAAAAGAAATAAAAGGAATGCAAGTCAGAAAAGAAGAAGTAAAACTGTCACTGTTTGCAGGTGACATGATACTATACATAGAGAATCCGACAGATGCTACCAGAAAACTACTAGAACTAATCAATGAATTTGGTAAAGTAGCAGGATACAAAATTACTGCACAGAAATCTCTTTCATTCCTATATGCTAGTAATGAAAAATCTTAAAGAGAAATTAAGGAAACACTCCCATTTACCACTGCAACAAAAAGAATAAAATACCTAGGAATAAACCTACCTAAGGAGACAAAAGACCTGTATGCAGACAACTATAAGACACTAATGAAAGAAATTAAAGATGATAGAAACAGATGGAGAGATATACCATGTTCTTGGATTGGAAGAATCAACATTGTGAAAATGACTTTTCTACCCAAAGCAATTTACAGATTCGGTGCAATCCCTATCAAACTACCAATGGCATTTTTTGCAGAACTAGAACAAAAACTGCACAATTTGTATGGAAACACAAAAGACCCCGAATAACCAAAGCAATCTTGAGAACGAAAAATGGAGCTGGAGGAATCAGGCTCCCTGACTTCAGACACTACTACAAAGCTACAGTAATCAAGACAGTATTGTACTGGCACAAAATCAGAAATATAGATCAATGGAACAGGATAGAAAGCCCAGAGATAAACCCACACACATATGGTCACCTTACTTTTGATAAAAGAGGCAAGAATATACAATTTAGAAAAGACAGCTTCTTCAATAAGTGGTGCTGGGAAAACTGGACAGCTACATGAAAAAGAATGAAATTAGAACACTCGCTTACAACATACACAAAAATGAACTCAAAATGGATTAAAGACCTAAATGTAAGGCTGGACACTATACAACTCTTAGAGGAAAACATAGGCACAACACTCTATGACATAAATCACAGCGAGATGCTTTTTGACCCACTTCCTGTAGAAATGGAAATAAAAACAAATATAAACAAATGGGACCTAATGAAACGTAAAAGCTTTTGCACAGCAAAGGAAACCATAAACAAGACGAGAAGAAAACCCTCAGAATGGTAGAAAATATTTGCAAATGAAGCAACTTACAAAAGATTAATCTCTAGAATTTACAAGCAACTCATGCAGCTCAATATCAAAAAAGCAAATAACCCAATCCAAACATAGACAGAAGACCTAAACAGACATTTCTCCAAAGAAGATATATAGATTGCCAACAGACACATGGAAGATTGCTCAACATCTCTAATCAGTAGAGAAATGTCAATCAAAAGTACAATGAAGTATCACCTCACACCAGTCAGAATGGCCATCATCAAAAAATCTATAAATAATAAATGCCGGAGAGGCTGTGGAGAAAAGGGAACCCTCTTGTACTGTTGGTGAGAATGTAAATTGATACAGCCACACTAGAGGACAGTATGGAGGTTCCTTAAAAAACTAAAATTAGAATTACCATACAACCCAGCAATCCCACTACTGGGCATATACCCTGAGTAGACCATAATTCAAAAAGGATCATGTACCAAAATGTTTATTGTAGCTCTATTTACAGTAGCCAGGACATGGAAGCAGCCTTTGTGTCCATCGACAGATGAATGGATAAGGAGGATGTGGCACATATATACAATGGAATATTACTCAGCCATAAAAAGAAATGAAATTGAGTTATTTGTAGTGAGGTGGATGGACCTAGAGTCTGTCATACAGAGTGAAGTTAAGTCAGAAAGAGAAAAACAAATACCGTATGGTAACACATATGTATGGAATCTAAAAAAAAAAAGGTTGTGAAGAACCTAGGAGCAGGACAGGAATAAAGACACAGACATAAAGAATGGACTTGAGGGTATGGGGAGAGGGAAGGGTAAGCTGGGACAAAGTGAGAGAGTGGCATGGACTTATATATACTACCAAATGTAAAATAGATAGCTAGTGGGAAGCAACTGCACAACACAGGGAGATCAGCTCGGTGGTTTGTGACCACCCAGAGGGGTTGGAGGAAGACAGAAGAGGGAGAAGATATGGGGATATATGTATATGTATAGCTGAGTTCCTTTGTTATAAAGCAGAAACTAACACACCATTGTAAAGCAATTATACTCCAATAATGATGTTAAAAAAATTTTTTAATAAAAAATAAATAAAAGACATCTGCTTTGGCCACTTCTTTGGTCTCATGTCTATGAGTCCTCCATGTGCATAAATTAAAATTTTTTTCCTTCTGTTAACCTGTTTTGTGACAATTTTAGTATTAATCAGCCACAAGGACTCGAGAAGGGTAGAAGGGAAAAATTTCCCCCTCCCTGACAATGAGATAACATCTGCCAAATAGCCATGTTTTGTCCATCGGTTGTGTTTTCCAAAAAGAGCATTCCTTGAAAAAGGTGGCTAGTACAGCTTGCAGTACAATCACATAGTGATTTTCATTGAGTAAACAATGTACTTTGTTCAGCAGCAGAAGTGC
The DNA here is from genome assembly GCF_008692025.1 of Phocoena sinus. NCBI lineage: Eukaryota > Metazoa > Chordata > Mammalia > Artiodactyla > Phocoenidae > Phocoena > Phocoena sinus. The sequence goes on along the minus strand of NC_045767.1, from coordinate 55,227,839 downwards.
TTTATATGTACTTCCCGTTTCATCACACAGAAATATGTTAGGGGTTGAGGTCTTATATAATAACTTTTACTGCTTCATAAAGAAAATTCTTAAGTGTAACTGGTGTCACTGTGTGTACATGTGTGTGTGAGAGTGTGTGAGTATGTGTTTGTTTGTGCCTGCCAGGATGCATTTCGGCAAGAACATAGCAATAAAGAACGTAGTGACTACTAGTAGAGTTTAGCACCACTGGTTTAGTATGTGCTAAGGAAAACAGTTTTGATGTCACCTTATATATCCTTTAAAGGGGCCTCAGGATTCCCTAGATGTCAATGGACCATATTTAGAGAACCACTGCATAGACCTGTAGCCCTTAGAGAAGATAAAATTAAAATCCACATCTCCTGCTTGTATTTATACATTTGCAATATTAAACTATACCTTATATTAAATCAAATTATTATTTGTAAAATATATCTCTAGTTTAAATATTTTACTTTCCTCCTGCTGTTTCAAATAACTTTAATTGAATTACTTTCCCCATTCAATATTTTGCAAATTCTAATAAGAAAAGGCACAAATTAAAATTTTTTCCTAAACATTCCATGATATAAAGCACTCAGAACATCCTTATTTGACAAGATTCAGTTTTGTATGTTCTTCTTTGAGCATTATAATGATCACTATGTACTGGTAACAATTTAAAACTTCAACTTTTTACTCGTTAATTGCAGAAATTCTCATTATGACTTTAACCCATGGAAGATCAGACACAAATTTTTCTTGACAGTTTGAACATCTATTTAAAAAAAAAAAAGTGTGGGGCTTCCCTGGTGGCACAGTGGTTGAGAGTCCGCCTGCCGATGCAGGGGACACGGGTTTGTGCCCTGGTCTGGGAAGATCCCACATGCTGCGGAGCGGCTGGGCCCGTGTGCCATGGCCGCTGAGCCTGTGCGTCCGGAGCCTGTGCTCCACAATGGGAGAGGCCACAACAGTGAGAGGCCCGCGTACCGCAAAAAAAAAAAAAAAGTGTGGTTATTTTATAACCTGAACTGTCAGAAGACTTAATCTTTCCAGAAATTTAAATTAGATAAAATTTTAAGTATCTATAACCTTAGCCCTTAATGAATATTATTTCAGGAACAAATGTAGGCATACAAAAAAATTAATTTGTTTTCAAGAATTGAATAAATTTAAAGTAATTTTAGAAAAGTATTCTTATATGATGATGTTAGATCATATTCCAAAATTTTTTATTTAAAAAATCAAGATAAATGTACATATAAGCATATATATATGTGTGTATTATATTATATACGTACCTGTGTTTACCTATCTATATCTATGTCTCTATCTATCTACCTATCTATTGATAATCATTCTCTATTGGCTACTCCATCATTAGAATCTGTTTTAATTTGGCATAAACTCTTTTCTGGAACCAGTTTTTAATTAGTCTTGGTTGTAGTAAAATGCAACATCACCATAAATGAGATCTGTATCCTTTGATTACTATAACTCTAATTTTAGTATATCTATTAGATAAAAATTTGATAGCGATATCCTACAAATAGTAATAAAATTCAGCCATTCATTCATTCAAATATGTGTGTCTGTCTGAGAAGTTACCCTTATAGAGACCAAGAAGGGAAAGTTTGAGGCAGCAGTTTGTGATTTTTAGTAAAACCAGAGCAGAGAAATGGTCATTACATACGGCAACATGAAGGTCATTTTTACCGTGATGTAAGATGACTAAGTGAAATGGAGGGGCTCAAATTCCATTTAAGAAGGATTTAGTGGAGAAAGGAGTTATAAGGCTTGAGAGAAAATACAGAATTCTTTCACGTTAACATGGGAAAAGATGTAGAGAAATATGGAGTAAACTGGAGGAGAGTGTGGCATCAATAAACTTGTTAAGATAATTATGCTAGAGCACGTTTTGTGCTTATAGGAATTGTGGTAGGCTGGAAATGGTCTCCCAAAAATGTTCACATCTGTGATGGTTAATTTTATGTGTACTTAACTGGGCCATGGGGTACCCAGATACTTGTTTAAACATTATTCTGGGTGTGTCTGTGAGGGTGTTTCTTAATGAGATTAACAAGTAAAGCAGATTGTCCTCCCCAATGTGGAAGAGCCTCATCCAATCTGCTGAAGGCCAGAAGAGAACAAAAGATTGATTAAGGGAGAATTCCTTCTCTCTGCCTGACTGTCTTACAGCTGGGTCATGGGTCCTCTCCTGCCTTGAGATAGAGATTCATACTGGATCTTATACCATCTGCTATCCTGGTTTTCAGGCCTTCAGACACTGACTGGAACTATACCATTGGCATTCCTCAGGTTCCAACTTGCTAGACCTTGGGACTTTTCAGTCTCCATAATTATGTGAGCCAATTCCTTATATACATATGCACACACACACACACATACATACCACACACACTACACACATCTTATTGGTTCTGTTTCTTTGGAGACCATAATATAACACCCTGTAAATACATTACTTAAATGACATAAAGAACTTTGCAGAAGTGATTAAATTATGGATCTTGAGAGATAAGTCTGGATTATCTTGATGGGCCCAATATAATCATAAGTGTCCTTATAAGAGGGAAGCAGTAGAGCCAGTGCTATAGACTGAATGTTTGTGCCTCACCACAGATTCATATATCTTGTGTATATTACACCCAAGTGAAGAAGGAAACCAAGAATAGCTTACAAACCTCATGGGCAAGAGAAGCTTTACAGAACAGATTTGCATCTCTGAAGGGTCTTGAAGATCAAGAATAGGAGGTGGATAAATAGGCCTGGGATAAGGGATTTCCAGGGCTTCCCTAGTGGCACAGTGGTTAAGAATCCGCCTGCCACTGTTGAGCCCTGGTCCAGGAAGATCCCACATGCTGGGGAGCAACTAAGTCCATGAGCCCCAACTACTGAGCCTGTGCTCTAGAGCCCACAAGCCACAACTACTGAGCCCATGTGCCACAACTACTGAAGCCTGCGTGCCTAGAGCCCATGCTCCACAACAAGAGAAGCCACCGCAATGAGAAGCCCCCACTGGCCACAGCTAGAGAAAGCCCTCACACAGCAGCAAAGATCCAACGCAAAAATAAATAACTAAAAATAAATTTTTTAAAAAAGAAAGATTTCCATATAATTATTATCTTTACAATGTTATTCTAATGTTTGTATTGTGGGATTTGAGGACTACTAATCCTATAAATTGTATTTACTATTTAGTTTTTTATAAGATATTATAACATAGTGTTTTTCTAGGCATTTTCAAAACATTTTATGTTTTAGCCTTAAAGAGATAATTCGCTTCCTGATTTCTCTGATTTAATAATTGAAGTAAACTTCTTTCTCTGAAACGTCTTTCTAAGAAAAATTGCAGTTCTTTCTTTCATTTATTCATTTCACACTAACTTATTGAGTGTTCACTTTGTTCCACCAGGATAAAGAGAGAAATAGAAAAGTTAAGAGTTTAAGTTATAATTCATTGTGTTTATAATTTATCCTTTTGATTTGTAACATTTTCTAATCTATGAAAGGGAACCCTAATTCATAATGAAATTGCCTATGGTCAAAAATTCAAAACCAAAAATATTCACAATAAAGCACACAGAGATGTAGCAAGTAAAATGGCATAGTAATAAAGTATCACCTTGTGATACTTTCTTTTAAAGTAAAAAGACCACACATTATAACCCATCATTAATTTTATATGAAAAGATTCATAAATCCTTTCTGTTTGCTATATGCCTACAGTCAAATTTCTGCACATTAGAAAATAATTTGTACCTGAATAGATATAATAAATTTGACAGCAATTTCTTTTGTTGCTATTGTTAAGGGTTTTTTAAAATTTATTTTTATTTTTTAATTAGAAAAAGAATACATTTGTTACAATTCATGGACTACAGATATAAGTTGTGTCAATAGTCTTACCTTCCCCCTCCTTTCCTTTGCCTCTACCTTGAGGTATGCTGAGTAGTGTTAGCAGTTTGCATTTTTGCTTTCAAACTTATTTTTTAACCTTGTATATATTTATAGAGGTAGATATAGATAATATAGATTAGATATAGATATAGATGCACACATATGGTTTATTTTCCTTTTTTAATTTTTATATTTTGCAAAAACAGAATTATCCACTGCTGAATAATGTGTTATAGACATATTTCTAGGTCAATGTATGAGTAACAAACTAATTTATTTAATTAGTTTAAATTAACTGCTTCATTTTCTAACTACAGATGCAGCACAATTTAACAATTCCATATCATTTGACATCCAGGTTATTTCTAGTTAAATAACATGCTTCAATAAATATCCTTGTATAAATACACTAATCTGGCAGTGTTACTGTTTGTTTGTTTTGTAGCAAAATGTACTTTTAGTGGATACTGGCATATTTTTTTCCCCAAAGTTTGTTCCAATATATACTTCTACCAGCAACGCATAACTGTTTTTCTTCCCTCATACACCTAAAAGCAGTGAATGATATCAGTCTTTAAAATAATCACTAACATAAGAGTTTAAAAAAAAAGTAGTAGGGGTGGGATGGGGAGGGTGGGAGGGAGGGAGACACAAGAGGGAAGAGATATGGGAACATATGTATATGTATAACTGATGCACTTTGTTATAAAGCAGAAACTAACAACAACAAAAAAAGGACAACAGATAACAAGTGTTGATGAGGATATAGAGAAAAGTAAACTCTCATGCACTGTTGGTGGGAATGTAGATTGGTATGGCCATTGTGGAGGACAGTATGGAGGTTCTTCAAAAATTTTAAAGTAGCACTACCATATGATCTAGCATTTATGTAAAGAAAAAAACACTAACTCAAAAAGGTATATGCACACTTATGTTCATTGCCGCATTATTTATAGTGGCAAAGACATGAAACCGAGCAACCCTAGTGCCCATGAATGGATGAATGGATAAAGAAGATGGTACTCACAAACACACATACGCACACACACACAAATGGAATATTACTCAGGCATAAAAATAATAAAATCACCTTTTATGACAGCTAGAGAGTGTTATGCTAAGTGAAGTAAGTCAGACCGAAAAAGACAAATACCATATGTTATTACTTATATGTGGAATCTGAAAAAATAAAATAAAACAAATGAACAAGCATAACAAAACAGAAACAGACATATACAGAGAACAAGTGGTTGCCAGAGATACGAGGCAACCACTTCATGTCTCTGAAGGATAAAGGAACTAGGTTAGAGAGATTAAGAGGTACAAATGTTCATTTATAATGTAAATAAGTCATGGGAATGTAATGAATAGCATAGGAAATATAGTCATTAATATTGTAATAACTTTGTATGATAATGGATGGGAACTAGACTTATAATGGTGACCTTTTTTTAATGCATAAGCATTTGAAATCACTGTGTTGTACACCTGAAATTAATATAATATATTGTCAATTTTACTTCAATAAAAAATAGCATTAAAAGATTTTTTAAAAGTGGTAGATTTTACTGTTTTAATTTTCATTTCTCTAAATACCAGTGATTTTGACCTGTTTTCTAATATGATTTTTTGACTATTTTTAAATTTTTTGTGTGTGAACTACCAATTTGTAAACTATTTTTTTATTGGAATCTATATTTTTAATAAATATTCAAAAATTTTCTTTATGTTTGTGAATTTAACTCCTGGCTTATTATGTCTATATTTCACTTTGTTTAGCATATGAATAATTTAATTTATATAATTTTATATGACTATTTTACCTAGATGTTCCCTAATATTTAGTTTTCACAACTCAAGAATATACAATTTTTCTTAATTTTCTATTTACCTGTTAATTTTTCCAACACTTCTTATGAAAAAAATTGTATACCTTAAATTTAAAAGTAATAATAATACTATGATCCCTCTTATACAAAAGGTCTACATTTAATAACTATTAATATTTTACTATATTTTCTTTATCCATCTTTATTGTACTTGCTGAACCATTTAAAAGTGTTACATAAATCTTGACACTTTACTCCAAAATACTTTACATACATCTCCTAAAAATACAAAAAATTTCAGTGGTTCATTCAATCAGTTGCTCCATTTAGAACATCAATAATTTTTCCCTAATACCATCTACATCAATCTATATTAAATTTCTCCTTTTATTCTCAAAATTCATAGTTTTTTTTCCTGAATCAGAATTCAGCTATTAGTGATGTGAAATTTGATCACTTTATTTCAAAGAAAATGGTAATCAGATCTTTCTAAGGAAAGGCCCATTTATTTTTCCCCTTTGCAATTCTCAGATAATCTATGGAGTGGCTTTGGCACTGTTCAAACTTTTAGTTTCTGAAACAATTTAATCATTGGTTTTAGCATCCATTTCTCTCTCTGTCTCTCTTTCATACTCCCTCTTACATACACACAGACACACATACGCGCACACAAAGGACTCATGGGTTTTTATTTATTTCTTTATAATCAATTACAAAAATGATAACAACTTATTAATGTTGTTGTTATTTAAATGTTCCAGATTTAGCCCATAGGAGGCCCTTTAGGCTTGACCTCTTTGTCTTTTGGCATGCCTTCATTGCTAGTTTTTGAATTTTTCCTTGCTTTCTGACATAAGATGACCCAGTGTTACATAATACTTTTCATTTCCTGGTCTATGAAGTAGCCATTTCTCCAAGGAGCCCTGATTTTTTTTAGTGAGGAATGGTTCTTAGAAACTAATATATCCATCCTTCTGATTCATTCATACTGTCCTACTTCTGTTGTTGTTGTTGTTGTTTTTTCCTTCACCACCAGTTCTCTAAGGGATATTTCCTATTACCAGTTGCTTCACTTTTTTGCTGAGATGGAGCTTTTCCAACACAGCCACCACTGGTCCATGCACTTTTCAAGCCTGTTTCTTTCAAAATTTCCAGGGTCTAGGAGCCTGACTCAATGGTATTGGAATTACTTTCACTATTTCCCACCTTGACTAGTACCTTTCATCCCTTTTCCACACCATCCCAATCTGCCATTCTGGTTCTGTGTGGGCACTAGAGTTAACATGGCTGGTCTCAGAAGGTCCATTTACCTGAAAAATAATTTGTTTAGAAATCATAGTCTCCAAAGTATCTGTAGCTGTGGGTTATGGGTGATATTGTTTGCTCTCCTTCTGAATCCACATGTTTTGTTTTGTTCTTTGTTTTCTTGTTTGGATAATGTTAGAGATATTCCACTTTATATAATAAATAATTTATCTAACATTATATATATATATGTGTGTATATATTTTTCTTGTATATATAGATGGTTACAAATATCCATCTGTTTCTATACTTTATCCATTTGCACTAATCTAGTAGCCTGTTTGCCAATTCTTATAATAGATTGTTGCATACTTTAATAATATGTTCTACTTGAGTCCTCTCTCCCTTGTCTTCTTTTCTTCAAAACAAACTTGGCAGTTCTCAAATGACTATTTTTAACCATGTAAACTCTTAAAATTATTTTACCCAGAATTCTTATTGGAAATGCATTTAATGTATAGAGCTATTTGTGAAAGCTGAAGTATTCTGGTATTTCTTCCACTCTAAAATATTGTACATCACTTCCTGATTAAATTTTATGTCCTTCAGTAAAATTTCATGGTGTGACTCATGCAAGTAACTTACTTTTCTTTTTGAGTTTACTTCTACATGCTTAATGTTGTTTGATTATAAAAAATAGGACATGTTCTTGATTACATTTATAAACAAGCAAGGTGTTTTAATAAAAAGCTATTCATTGTTATGTTTTTTCCTTGTATTTAATTAAAATTATCTCCCATTAAAAGATGATTATTTGTTGTTAAAATATCTTGGATTTTCTTACTGTGCAATAATAAGTGATTTTTTTTACAACTCTTATTTTCATAATGTTTATTTAATTTTCCTACTGTCTAATTTTAAATAATAATGGTAAGAGGACATTCACATTCTGTTCCTAAAATCTGTTAATAGTTTCAATATTTAATGTAGGTAACTTTCCTTGTTATATTGACTGCACACATTTAATTGATAACTTCTATTCTCATTTTACTTAGATTTTTAAATTATTAGTGATTTACTAAAATGTATGAAATAGATCTTTAAAGTATATTTTTATAATTGCATTGATATTTTTCTCTCATAATTTTATGAGTATACTAATATATATATATATTTTTTTTTTTTTTTTTTTTTGCGGTACGTGGGCCTCTCACTATTGTGGCCTCTCCCATTGAGGAGCAACAGGCTCCGGACATGCAGGCTCAGCGGCCATGCCTCACAGGCCCAACCGCTCCGCGACATGTGGGATCTTCCTGGACCAGGGCACGAACCCGTGTCCCCTGCATCGGCAGGCGGACTCTCAACCACTGCGCCACCAGGGAAGCCCAATATATTTTGATTTATTTCATAAAGACAAACTTAATTCATTCCTTGAATAAACTATATTTGGTGTTGGGCATTATTCTTGGAATTTACTGCTTTTCTTTTTGCTAATATTTTATTTAGGTTTTTTTCAACTATAGTTATAAATTAAATTGTTAAATTAAATTTGTTTTTTGGTATTTTAGTATTGTTATGCTTGGTTCTTACTTCAGTTTAGTAGCTACTTATAATTTTCTATGATCTTTGTAATAGAAATAGAATAGAAATTATTCTACTGAAGATTAGCTACAATTCAGTGGTAAAGTCACCCCCACTGGGACATTTTACAATATGGATTTCTAATGTATTTTCTGATGTTACTGATCTTCTCAGGTTTTCTACCTTTTATTGAGTCCAAATTTGATATTTATACTTCTCTAGATTAATCATTAATTTCCTCTAAAATTTTACATTCATTGACATAATGTTGTATGTTACATGTAATAGTCTTTATTATTTCCTTATTATTTTATTTTTATTTTTTTGATTTATTTTATTGTTTTTTTCTTTGTTATTTGTTTTTGTTTTTAACCAAGTTGACCAGTGGTTTATCTAGTTTATTTGACTATTTTGGTTTTATTTATTCTTTTTGTTATTTTCTTAATGTACTTTTAAATTATTTTATTTTTTTGTTTCAGCATTTGGATACATGATGTCTACTGCTCCATTCATTAATTTTGATTTCATAGCTTTTTAAATTAAAAAAAAATAGTTTATCTGCATTTTTTTAAATAAAATTATTTAAGGCTCTTAATTTTCCTCCAAATGAAGTTTCAACTCTATTACATATTTAATTTTCTTGAAATGTCAAACCTAAAATAAGTTTAACTCGTCCACTCTAGTTGTGGTTTTAATAAGTTACCATTGTATTTTTAGGTGTTTAAAAATATACAGAGTATAGCACTGTGATTCAACATTCTCTTCGTAACTGTCTAATATGTTGTCCATATGGGTAAATAAAAAAGATTTCAGGATGAGGAAACAATAGAAAACTCAAATTAAGGGACACTACAAAATAAGTGTCTATTATCTTTCAAAATGTCAAGGTCAAAGTTCCCAGAGAAAGGCTGAGGAAGTGTTCCAGATGAAAGGAGGCCAAAAAGAGATGACAACTGAATGCACTGAAAGACCCTGGATTAGATCCTGGACAATGAAAACCAACAGGTATAAAGGGCATTATTAGGACAATTGAAGAAATTTGAATATAAATATATTGAGAGAGAGAGAATGATAAAGCAAATTGGGCAAAATGTGAACAACAGCTGAATCTGGGTAGAGAATATAAGAATTCCTTTACTACTCCTGCATCTTCGGTATAAATTTTGAATTACATCAAAATTAAAAGTTACAGGAAGAGGTTTTAGGATTTGAAAAGAAACCAACCATCTACATTGTTTGAAGAAATTACTTATGGAATACATATAACAAATAGCAAACAAATCAAAACAAGGAGATTCAAAGTAAATTTGTATTAAATATAAATAAGATTATGATAACATACCTGGTTCTATAAATTGATCCCACACAACTGAAAGATGTATTAATAGATGCACTCATATGCATGAATACAAAGGTTTCATACTTTTCTAAGTTGTCGTGCAGTTTGTTATAGTCAAAGGTTTATTTAATATTTATGACATGCTTAGATAAGGTAACTTTTCAAACAAATTATTTCACCATCAGTAATCTTCAGTACATAGCTGATGCTTTATATATAGCTATGGTTATATATATAATACATAAAATGAAACAGAGTTTATAAATAAGTTATGGCACTCACTATACAAATATAGCTTTTGTACTGAGGGGGAAAATATTTTTCCTGGAAAATTTTTGTAGATAAAAGTCAATTATTGATGATAACATGCAGAATTTATTGATGATAATGCTAAGAATTCTTGACATGACAAGTGCAAGTTCTGAGAAATAAAAAGAATTGACCAATAACAGCACTGTTATAATGCACACATTTAATATTTTTTATGTTATATTTATTTACATTTCAAAAACAACTTACATTTTATCTATTTCCACAAAACATTATTTGGACTTTGTAAATATTTATGTAGTGAATAAATGCAGAAGGAAGAAAAGAATCCCCAGATATACCATCAAATTTAACTGTAAAATTCAATTTAGTACTTTTTCATTTAACATACATATATTCACACTCACACCTAATTTTTTCTTTAATTAAGTATTGGTGTTAAATGATAAAAGCTTTTATTTAAAATTGATAGAGAAAAAACAACATAATGTTTGACATTTTAAATGTATTTAAGACAAGCTTAAACATTTTATTTACTAGTTATTTATGCTTCTCCCTATAGGTATTCTCTTTGTTTACTTTGTCCCCTTTTCTTTTTCTACTGTGATATTTATCTTTTTCTCAATGATATTTAAGAATTCTTAATCAGGACTTCCCTGGTGGCACAGTGGTTGAGAGTCCGCCTGCCAATGCAGGGGACACGGGTTCGTGCCCTGGTCCGGGAAGATCCCACATGCCACGGAGTGGCTGGGTCTGTGAGCTATGGCCGCTGAGCCTGCGTGTCCGGAGCCTGTTGCTCCGCAACGGGAGAGGCCACAACAGTGAGAGGCCCGCGTACCGCAAAAAAAAAAAAAAAAAAAAAAAGAATTCTTAATCATTAGAGTCTATTGGGAAAATGTATAGAAATCTGTCTGTAACTGTAAATATTAGAATATTTATAATTTCACCTAACAAGAGATACAGAGTATCACATATTCAGAGATTGTTCATCACATCATATTTCTTTATTCCTTCCTTATTGTGATATTTTTGTCCTTTGTCAGCACTAGAAGGCTTCCAGAACAAACTGTAACAAAAAAGTCTCTTGTTCAGTAGAAAAGAATAAGAAAGACAGACAGCTATAGAGACAGAGAAGAAACAGAGATAAGACACTCCTCAAATATTTAAGTTTTTCCTTCCATCTGATTTGATCATTTTAGGTCATATGCCAACCTCAGGATATACCATGTATGGTTCTTCCACCTATTTAGGAAAGTAAACTACAAGTTGAAAGAATAATCATTTTTGGCAGAAGAATATGAAGCAGTTTTATGTACTTAAAATCATTTGCCTTGTAGCTACATGTAAGAAAATGATAACTCTAACAAGTATTAAAAAATTTCAATGGAATTATGTGTGTAGCCAGAACTTTTTTTTTTTGATACAATAAAACAGAACAAGGTGAAGGAGCAAGGAATTAGATCAATTCTAATTGCTGAAGGAAATTTTGATAGCATTGTAAGAAAATAAAGTATTATGAGAAGTATAAATAGAGGACATTTCTGATCCATGAGCTGAAGAATTACATGATCTTCATGTTAGACATAGAAGATCTTTTTGTCCCATTATCTCTTTCATTTAAATAAGCCAAATTCTAAAAAGAGAACATCTGCCCCTTTTAAACTGACAAAATTATATCCCTGAGATAATTTCCTTATGCATAAATTTACATAAATTTTTGCTGAAGATTAAATTACTATTAAAAGCTAAATTCCTACCTATGTGAAAATATTTTCTAATTGTGGAAACAAGTGAAAAATTAGACAAATCATAACCTATGTGACTCAACACAGTAAAGATGTCAGTTCTTCCCAAATTGATCTATAGATTTAATGCAACTCATCAAAATATCAGCAAAGTTTTATGAAGACATAGACAACTTTATTCTAAAATTTATATGGAATTTTATAGACCCTAGAATAGCTAACACAGTCTTGAAAGAGGAGAATAAAATGGGAGTAATCATTCTAAGAATTTAATCCTGCTACGCAGCTAAAGTAATCAAGACAATGCAGTATTAGCACAAAGACCTATATATAGATAAATGGAGAACAATAGAGAACCCCAAAATAGACCCATACAGATATGCTCTACTGATTTTTGACAAAGTGACAAAAGCAATTCAATTGAGAAAGAACAGTCTTTTCAAAAAATGATGATGGAGAAATTAGACATCTATTAGCAAAACAAAACAAAACAAATCTAACCTCGGATATCATACAAAAATTAAGTCCAAAGAGATCACAGCCTTAAATATAAAGCTATTGCATTTTAGAGAAATTACATAGGAGAAAATCTTCAGAATCTAGAGTTGAGCAAAGGGTTCTTAAACTTGTCATCAAATGCATGATCCATAAAAGGGAAAGTTGATAAATTGAACTTTATCAAAATTAAACTATTTTGCTCTACAAAAGATGCTGGTAAGAATATTAGAAATAAAGACTAGGAAAGTATACTTGAAAACCACATTTCCAACAAAGGATTGGTATCTAGAACACATATTTTTAAACACCCAAAATTCAACTCTAGAAAAACAAATCAATACGATTAGAAAATGGGCCACAGACATAAACTGAAATGTTGCTGAATAGAATATACATATGACAAATAAATACATGAAAAGATGTGCTGTATCATTAGCTACTATGGAAATGTAAATTAAAGGAAAATGAGATATCACTACACACCTATTAGAATGGCCGAAAGATAAAACAGTGACAACACCAAATGCTAGTGATGTAGAGAAATTCAATCACTTATTCATGTTGGTGTGAATGTGATATGGTATATCCACTCTGAAAAAGAGTTTGTCAATTTCTTATAAAGTTAAACCTGCAATTACCACACCATTCAGAAACTGCATTCTTGAACACTTATCCCAGAATAACAAAAAATTAGGTTTATTTTAAAATCCATACACAAATGTTCACAGCACGCTTATTTCAAATAGCCCCATTGTGGAACAATACAAAGTTCATTTGATGGGTGATTGGTTATAAAATGTATATGGTACATCCATTCCATAGAATATTACTCAACAATTAAAAGTAATGAACTATTGATATACAAAATAATACAAAATGATTGGATTAAAAACACCATGAATTTTATTATGTTAGGAACAGGATATTTTTGTATTCCTATATATTTGTTGAGTTTTGTTCCATAATTCACTTAGAACATGTTTGAGCAGTTAATTTACTTACAGCATGTTTGATCCTTTTGAGACTTGCTTTTAAACTTTGTTAGATATGATCAGAGCAGACTTTAGTTCTTGGGCTGATTTTATCACACTACTGAGCCAGTACCCTTTTGACAGTTCTACTCAGTGGCCCATGAATTATGACATTTTCAACTCTGGCTAGTAGTAACATAAATTATTCTCAACCCTATGCAAGCTCCAGGATTTTATCTTTGCTCTACTTCAGTAGATTTTCCATGGCATTGGGTAGTTTCCTTAGACACATTCATTGATCAGTACCCAGTTACAGACTTGAAGTGGACTCTCTACAAGTCTCTGGGACTCTTTCTCCGTGGAGCTTTTTCCTGTCGAGTACTGTCCCCTATAAATTATAGCTGCTTGCCTTCCCTAGACTTCCATATACAAATCCTCAGCACAGAGAAACTCTCAGGCTCTAACTCAATTCTTTTTCCCTGGTCCACTGCCAGAAACATCTCTCCAATTAGCAAGTTGAGGCAATTTTAGTGATCACCTCATTTCTTCCCCATGTCTAAATTGTCACTGTTCTACAGTGTCTTAATAGCCAAAAAATTTGTGTATTTTATATGAAGTATTGTTTTTTTTTCAGGCAGGAAGTAAATTGCGTCCTTGTTACACCAGTTTTCCTGGGAGCAGAGGTCACTTGAAAGAGTCATGTTGCAGTGCTGTAATGAAGATCTGGGAGAAGAAAAACCAACCAGCAAAAATGTTCAGAGGTAGATATGGAATATATATGTTTGAGGAAGTGAAAATTAGTGTGACTGGAGAATGTTAAGCAATGGTTGAGAAGAGAATGAATTGAAATTAAACAGACAATGTTTCAAAAATATAGTAAGTAATGTGGGCCAGTGTACAATTAAAATTAAGTTGTAGCTTTCCTATGAGTAAACTCTAAAGCACTTATGACTGTCCCAGAGAGATTAGATTAAGTAGTTTATGAATTTTCTGGTTTGTTATTTTAAAAAATATACTATACCTATCTTCTACTGGTAGTCTATTTGACAATGTGCCAAATGTAATTATAAATATACCATCAATAATTTTAATAGAAATTATGGAGATATAATTTATCAGAATTTCTGTTATCATAGAGCACAAAATTATACTATGTACTAGCAGTACTATGAAAAATGTATCATTGTATACTTCTCATATATGCAAAGAACTTGACAGAGAATTTTTCAGAATTTGATGACAATCTGAACAAGTTTCATGACAATATCAGTTGTTATGGGCTGAATTTTCTGCCCCCCCCCCAAATCCATAGATCAAAGCTTAACCGTCAATGTGACTGTATTTGAAGATAAGACCTTTAAGGAGGTAATTGAGATTAAATGAGTTCATAAGGGTGGACTGGTAATCCAACTGGACTTTCCTTAAAAAAAAAGGAAGAGACACCAGAAGTGTGTGCGCACAAAGAAAATGCCATGTGAAGACCCAGTGAGAAGGCAACCAACTGCAAAGCAGGGAGAGCCCTCAGGAGAAACCAACAACTTGATCTTGGACTTATAGATTTCAGAACTGTTGTGTGGTTTAAACTACCCTATCTGTAGTATTTTGTTATGGCAGATCTAGCATACTAATACACCAATAGTGAGTTGTGAAGCTCAAAAACTTTTGCAAAATCTTTTTAAAAAGACAAATATGATCAATCTTGATAGTGGACTCAATAAGCTTTCTATTATCGCTAGAGAAAATAACATAAAATCTTTGTAATATGAATATGAAGCCAAAAATGTAGAAAAAAGGTATTGTGAAGGTATATGATACTGTTATTTAATTTAAAATGCTATTTTTCTGGATTTTGTAATGCTTATTTTGTTTGCACTGCTTATTAAAATATGCACATTTTGCTTTTTGTCCTTATTCCAAAAAATACTCTCATAGTTAAGTATCATTTATAATTTTGAATTGTTTTTCTTACAGTAGCCTCACCAAATTGTGTAAGCTTCAGATTTCACATAACCTGAATCTACCTCTGGCTTTGAAACCAGAGTGACCTGAATCTGAATATTCAGCATTCACTGTCATTGGTTTTTGTTCTGATTTAGCCCAGTCTGAGAGAGAAATTAGCCCTATCATCTCACAAATGCTTTTTCTCATATTACATCTTCTCTGATCAAGAGTCCACCTAGTACATACAGTATTAGTTAGAACTATTTAGGTCAATTCCCATTTTACAGAATTATAAGAAATAAAACATAGTTGCCTGTGTCTGTGCATACTTGTTTGTTTTCTCATTTAAACAGAAGCCAATTCAGATTCTTTTCTCTTATTTATGTGAAGACATTTTAATTCATCATTTAGTTTTCTAGGATTTAATGGCAAATCTATAGTAACTTTATTCAATTGCTGTTGCAAACTCTTTACTATATTATTTTCCTCACTTTCACTTTCTTTCCTTTACTTCTGTCTAAGAACATTTCTAGGTCTAAAGTTTTTTCTAAACTCAGTATTCCTTGTATTTCAATCTTTTTGACACTTCTGTCCATTACAATTTTTTTCTTCTTTTTTCCCTTCGTGGGTTCACTTTCAGTTGGTGTCTTCTCTCATGTTCTAGAATATATTTTTTAAAAAGTTTTAGATGAATTGGAAAGTATCAAACATGTAAAAGAAAGTAGCATAAAAATGATTTGAAAACTAGAGAAGGTAATGGAAGGAGACATTTTAAAATTAAATGCAAACAGTGGTTCATAGAGTAAAAAAAAGCAGGTGGGAAGAAGACATTCTCCAACAACCAAGACCAGAAGGGATACTGAAAGGTCAATGCATGGAGTGTACCATCAGGTTAGCAAATATCCCTCTCTCCCCCCATGAGAGAAGTAAATAGAAAATTCACAGGAGACTTGACCACTAAAGGAACACTAAATAAAATTCCTACTGGGAAGCCAAAAAACCAAGGTTTCCACCAAAAGATAATTTTAAGTTGAAAAATCACATGAAGGCACCTGAGGCTATATCCTTTAAAATTTCTGAAGAAATAAAAGTGCACATATGGTCCAAGATATTGCTAAGGAGTCGGGTTTTCTACCACAAGAGATATGAATTTAATTTTTTTTATGTTCTTTACTAACTGTGTAACCTGTTAAAAGTTAATTAACCTCTCTGGGCCTCAGTTTCCCATTAATCAGTAACTAGATATCTCTCACTAGTTCATCATATAAATTAAATACATGAAGATTGCTAAGAACAGTGGACACAGTAACTACTTAACAAATTGTAGTTTGCTTCTGCAGAGGCTGGATCAAGTTAAGAGTCTGTTTTCATGGTTGATAAACAGAAGAAAGTGTGATCTGAACACAGGTTTTAATTTTTATTTGGAAGGTATTCACAATTATAGATAGACCATCTCTACTGGAAAGCAACTTTCTTTGTTTCTTACATAACTCAGGATTTCCATGACCAAAAATGAATTAGAGAAATGAACAAGTTCTGGGTAAAATCCAAGCACCTACTCATTTGGGTACTTCAGAATAAGAGTAGGATTGACCTGAGCTATTATTTTTTTCCCCTAGGATAAATTATATTCAATCAACCCCAATGGGCGACAGGAATAACCCTGATGAATGAAAGGTACCAACTGCTTAGTCAGGACCCTTAGTTTTTATCAAACACTCACAGCTCATCCTCCATCAAACCCTTTACCAGAACTTATACTAACTAGCAACGCTCCAGTATATCAAATTTATTTTCTCTCCTCTCTTCTGTATACTTGCTGTGTAATGGCAAGAGACAGAACAGGAGTTCCTGGCTTAGAAAATCTTAAATGGGACATGACGTCTCTGAATAAATGGGAGTCATCTCTGATCCATGGACTTTAGAGGTATTCACATTGACATTCAACATCATCCAGAAAGCAGTGTTCTATCCAGGTCAGACCGTCTGCAGAAAAGTCGTCTGCAAAACCAGCCTTAGCCAGCAGATGTGTCAAGTTATTGACTTTTCATTCACTAAACACTTACTGAATATTTCTTTAGCAGCATCATGCTAGGCCATGAAGGATATAAAATACATACATGGTAAACCACTCAAAGAACTTATGGTATTTTTGTATAGATAAGGACAACAAGAATTGAACAAATGGAAATTACTTGAAGCCTATATTGAGAAGAATTGTGAGTGAAATGACCAAAAACAATGGAGAAATCACATATAGGAAATTTAGTATTCAAATCCAATCTTATAGATCAGTGATCCTTAAACTTAAGTGTGCATCAGAATCACCTGGAAGGGTTGGTAGGTTTCTGATTCTGATGATTCCAACATGTCTGCCATATCTGAGTATGGTTTTGATGTTTCCTTTGTCTCTTCAAACTTTTTTTCCATTTAGTATACCTTGTGATTTGTTTCTTTATAGCACATGCACTAAGTAAAAGAAACTTCTCTAAAAAAGCCTTCAGTAACAAGGTGGAAAGCTGTGCGGGGAGGGGAAGTGTTCTGTAGTCCTATGATTAGGTCTCACTACTTTAGTGTGCCTATGTCTCTGGATTGTGACCTTCATATGGGCTTCTCAGTTCCCCACCAACATCATCACCCTTAGGCAGGACAGGATGGCTAGAGTGGGCTGGATTTGGGTATTTCCTTTCCCCCAGGTAGGTTAATCTCTGATAAAACCCCAGCAGGTTAGTCTCTGGTTGAATACTTTCTCTTGTGAGCAGAACTTGTTAAGAAAAATATACTCTGGTGTTTTTCAAAATGGTAACTTTTCCACCCTCTCTGCCAGAAGTATGAGGGAATTTCTCTCTGATATTCACTATAAGAACCTGATTGAGCTCCTGGAGATAAAACGCAGAAAGGTGTGTGGACTGGATCTACCTGGAGCTTCTGACTCTCAAACCTATCCACACTGAGTATCCAGCAATTTATCAAGTACGCTTTAGGTTTTCCTACACTGGCACTGGCTCTGTAGAGGTTTCTGCTGCGGTGTTTCTGCTCTGGTAAGTTTTGATTCCATGTATCCACCTGTCTGCTTCATTTTGGGGTTAGTGGTTTGCCCTGTGAACCCACTTCTCTCAAGGATGTAAGAAGAGTTGCTAATTTTTCAGTATGTTCAGCTTTTTACTTGTTACAATGGAGTGGTGACTTCTAAGCTTCTCACTTGCCAGTTGGAAAATAGAAAGTCCCAAGTCAGCTTTTTAAATTGCAAATATTATCATGCCATTTCCCCCACCTAGCAACTTTCAATGGTTTTCCATTTCTTGACAATAAAATCCAAACTCTTTAGCACGACATGTTATACCCTTGTCTGCTTGTCCTGCTTTTGTACATCTCTAACTTCTTAAAAACCCGCCGCATACAAATATTTCCAATTACCTAAACTCACCCTGAATTTCTAGCCCTTTTGCTTTTCTTATTTCTTATTGGCTCAGTCCCAATGGGTCAACTTGGAAGAATGTGGAGTGAATATCAATCATTGTGAAATTCAGCCTTATGTAGAGACATATGCAAAGAAAAGTGAGAAAGACCCTGAGATTAAAATACCAGGTTAGATTAAAAAGAAGAGAAAAGCAGAAAAGATAATTGCAATCATTTAAAAAAATATTGTAAACATTGAATATTTGTTCTGGTGGGAGGTTAATGAATATTAACTCATTTGTTTTTCAGATGTGGCAACTGATTTTTGGAGAGCTTACATAGATTTAACAAACACCTAAATCTAATTAGAAATAAAATCATGGGAAAAACAATTCTTTTGACTTTCCATCTATCATGTATTCCTCTACATCACTGCCCCTCTACATGTACAGCTAGAATAGCTTTCCATTTTTTGGATGGTGTTGTAATGATTAAAACTAATGGAAATAAAAGAATGCAATCCTGTCCATACCACTGAAGGTAATAACAATTATTTCCCATACAGTAGATTTCTCACAATTCTTATGGCTCTAACCCCAACTTATCCTTCAAGGCCTGCCTCAAAGTTTCTCCATGAAATTTTTTCTAATCAATGCAAAAGTATGCATTTTTTCATTCCAAAATTCTATACTTCTACTGTTATGGGAGTTAAGGTTTTCTGCCATATATTACCTCTTGATTATTGTCTAATTGCTGTAATGTACAAAATGGTATTTACCAAATAGTTATAATGACTACAGGTGCCACTTTAAAACAAAACACGCTGAATTTGGAAATGCATATGTCTATGAAATTGAATGATATTAATCCAAGGGAGCTATGGAGAATAGCTGTACTTGAGCTCATTCACTGGAATTGGGCATTGCCTTTAAGATTTCCTTATTAACCATTGGATATAACAGACTTTAGCTTAAATCCAAAATAGGAAAATGGGAAATTAAATATAAATTTGGATTTCAGTCTTTATACAATCCATTTGAGAAACCATCCAAATAAAATATTATCTGTGAATAATAATAATACAAAACCTTACTATGTTTACCTTTTATGGAATTTAAGTGTATAAAACCCCAATGATGAAAGTAAAATGGGATTCAACATATACTACTCTATTTGTGTAATACATACATTAAAGAAATAACATAAATATTCAGAGTTTAAAAGTAGGTTATTACCATTTGAAGTGGTCAGATGTGAAACATATTTGGCTCTAGAGAGATGGTGATATTTTAATAGGATTTTGTCAATCATTCTCAACTTTAAGCCAGGTAATAATGGATTTAAGTTGTATTCAGAGAAAATGTTCAGAATAACTAATTTTTCTTTCCAAGGATGATTAAATCTAGAACACACAAGTAAACAGTCTGCTGGAGACATAAAAAAAGTTAAGGATGAATTGTTTAGTATTTGAGACTATGGAGGTTTTTACTTATTTGGAGGATGTTAGACCAGACTTAACACACTCCCTCCTTACTCTATGATTCTCCAAAAAATTTTGTACATTAATTAATTAAAATTGTAGAAATAATATCTCTTTATATGTTAAAATGGAAGAAACTACTGGGACTTCTTGATAAAGGAAAAATAAAGAGAAAAAAGTGTGTAGAGGATCTAGAAAATGAATAAGCAACTCTTACATTACAGAGAACAACTGCAAAGCATGAAGCAGTGAGTATAGAATTACACTTAAGTTCCAATTGCACTACTTAGAAGCCAAAAATACTTGTAAATATACTTATGCTCTTGGAGTTTTATTCCTTCAGATATAACATGGAAATAATGATAATGACAATTTATACTTTTTCATGGATCATAAAAAGGATCAATTAGATGTTTTTAAAAGCATTTCATATATCATAGAAAAATTTACATGTTAGCAAATTTTATTAGTATTAAGTTAAATGAAAATAAATTCCAATAAATCTTAAAGAACCGTTTATATTTTGTTTATTGCTATATACTTAGTTTCTTTCACTCTGCCAGATACATAGTAGATGCTAGAAAAAAACATGTTCAATAAGTTGGAAATATTATCTGACTATATCTTGTAGTGAAACTTATGATGAGTAGTCTAAATTAGTGATGAAATCTAAAGAATATAGTTCATGAAAGCCCATTTGTGAGCCAAATTTCAATTAAAACAAAATGAGCATTTTTTGTAAAAACCTTTTTTTCTGCTAGTATTTTATTTCTTTTTTAGACCTTAGCCATGGATTGACCACTGTATTTGAAACAAAATACATAAATATATGCGCAACATAAATAGAATAAATTTTTATTTCCCCCAATTTTTTTTAACATCTTTATTGGAATGTAATTGCTCTATAATGGTGCATTACCTTCTGCTGTGTAACAAAGTGAATCAGCTATACGAATACACATACCCCATATCCCCTCCCTCTTTTGTCACCTCTCACACTCCTGATCCCATCCCTCTAGGTAGTCACAAGGCACCAAGCTGATCTCCCTGTGCTGTGCAGCTGCTTCCCACCAGCCATCTATTCTACATTAGGTAGTGTATATATGTCCATGCCACTATCTCACCTCGTCCCAGCCCACCCTTCCCCCTCCCCATGACCTCAAGTCCACTCCCCACGTCTGTGTCTTTATTCCTGTCCTGCCCCTATATTCTTCAGAACCATTTTATTCTTCTATACATTCCATATATATGTGTTAGAATACGGTGTTTGTTTTTCTCTTTCTGACTTACTTCACTCTGTATGACAGACAGTCCATCCACCTCACTACAAATAACTCAATTTCATTCCTTTTTATGGCTGAGTAATATTCCATTGTATATATGTGCCACATCTTCTTTATCCATTCAATTGTTGATGGACACTTAGTTTGCTTCCATGTCCTGGCTATTGTAAATGACTCTTTTTGAATTATGCTTTTCTCTGGGTATATGCCCACTAGTGGAATTGCTGGTCATATGGTAGTTCTATTTTTAGTTTTTTAAGGAACCTCCATACTATTCTCCAGGGTGGCTGTATCAATTTACATTCCCACCAACAGTGCAAGAGGGTTCCCTTTTCTCCATACCCTCTCCAGCATTTATTGTTTACAGATTATTTGATGACAGTCATTCTGACCCGTGTCTGGTGATACTTCATTGTAGCTTTGATTTGCATTTCTCTAATGATTAGTGATGTTGAGCATCCTTTCATGTGTTTGTTGGCAATCTGTATATCTTCTTTGGAGAAATGTCTGTTTAGGTCTTCTGCCCATTGTTGGATGGGGTTGTTTGTTTTTTTGATACTGAGTAGCATGAGCTGCTTGTATATTTTGGAGATTACTCCTTTGTCAGTTTCTTCCTTTACAAATATTTCTCCCATTCTCAGCATTGTATTTTCATCTTGTTTATGGTTTCCTTTGCTGTGCAAAAGCTTTTAAGTTTCATTAGGTCCCATTTCTTTATTTTTGTTTTTATTTCCCTTTCTCTAAGAGATAGGTCAAAAAGGATCTTGCTGTGATTTATGTCATACAGTGTTCTGCCTATGTTTTCCTCTAAGAGTTTTATAGTGTTTCGCCTTACATTAATGTCTTTAATCAATTTTGAGTTTATTTTTGTGTATGGTGTTAGGGAGTGTTCTATTTTCGTTCTTTTACATGTAGCTGTCCAGTTTTCCCAGCACCACTTATTGAGAGGCTATCTTTTCTCCATTGTATATTCCTGCCTCCTTTATTGAAGACAAGGTGACCATATGTGCGTGGGTTTTTTTATGGGCTTTCTATCTTGTTCCATTGACCTAAATTTCTGTTTCTGTGTCAGTACCATACTGTCTTGATTACTGTAGCTTTGTAGTATAGTCTGAAGTCAGGGAGCCTGATTCCTCCAGCTCCATTTTTCTTTCTCAAGATTGCTTTGGTTATTTGGGGTCTTTTGTGTTTCCATAGAATTCATGAAATTTTTTTGCTCTAGTTTGGTGAAAAATGCCATTGGTAGTTTGATAGGGATTGCACTGAATCTGTAGATTGCTTTGGGTAGTATAATAATTTTCACAATGTTGATTCTTCCAATCCAAGAACATGGTATATCTCTCCATCTGTTTCTATCACCTTTAATTTCTTTCATCTGTGTCTTACAGTTCTCTGTATACAGGGCTTTTGTCTCCTTAAGTACGTTTATTCGTAGGTATTTTATTCTTTTTGTTGCAGTGGTAAATGGGAGTGTTTCCTTAATTTTTCTTTCAGACTTTTCATCATTAGTGTATAGGAATGCAAGAGATTTCTGTATCCTGTACTAATTTTTTATACTGTTACTTTACCAAATTCAGTGATTAGCTCTAGTAATTTTCTGGTAGCATCTTTAGGATTCTCTATGTTTAGTATCATGTCATCTGCAAACAGTGACAGTTTTTTTTTTTTTTTTTTTTTTTTTGCGGTACGCGGGCCTCTCACTGTTGTGGCCTCTCCCGCTGCGGAGCACAGGCTCCAGACGCGCAGGCTCAGCAGCCATGGCCCACGGGCCCAGCCGCTCTGGGGCATGTGGGATCTTCCCGGACGGGGGCACGAACCCGTGTCCCCTGCATCGGCAGGCGGACTCTGAACCACTGCGCCACCAGGGAAGCCCCAGTGACAGTTTTATTTCCTCTTTTCCGATTTGGATTCCATTTATTTCTTTTTCTTCTTTGATTGCTGTGGCTAAAACTTGCAAAACTATGTTGAATAATAGTTGTGAGAGTGGGCAACCTTCTCTTGTTCCTGGTCTTAGTGGAAATGGTTTCAGTTTTTAACCATTGAGAATGATGTTGGCTGTGATTTTGTCATATATGGCCTTTATTATATTGAGGTAAAGTCCCTCTATGCCTAATTTCTGCAGGGTTTTTATCATAAATTAGTGGTGAATTTTGTTGAAAGCTTTTTCTGCATCTATTGAGATGATATATGGTTTTTCTCCTTAAATTTGTTAATATGATTTATCACATTGATTGATTTGCGTATGTTGAAGAATCCTTGTATTCCTGGGATAAACCATTCTTGATCAGGGTGTATGATCCTTTTAATGTGCTGTTGGATTCTGTTTGCTTGTATTTTGTTGAGGATTTTTGCATCTATGTTCATCAGTGATATTGGCCTGTAGCTTTGTTTTTCAGTGACATCTTTGGTTTTGATATCAGGGTGATGGTGGCCTCATTGAATTAATTTGGGAGTGTTCCTCCTTCTGCTATATTTTGGAAGAGTTTGAGAAGGATAGGTGTTAGCTCTTCTCTAAATGTTTGATAGAATTCAACTGTGAAGCCATCTGGTCCTTGGCTTTTGTTTGTTGGAAGATTTTTAATCAGAGTTTCAATTTCAGTGCTTGTGATTGGTCTGTTTATATTTTCTGTTTCTTCCTGGTTCAGTCTTGGAAGATTGTGCTTTTCTAAGATTTTGTCCATTTCTTCCAGGCTGTCCATTTTATTGACATATAGTTGCTTGTAGTAATCTCTCATGATCCTTTGTATTTCTTCAGTGTCAGTTGTTACTTCTTTTTCATTTCTACTTCTATTGATCTGAGTCTTCTCCCTTTTTTTCTTGGTGAGTCTGGCTAATGGGTTATCAATTTTGTTTACCTTCTCAAAGAACCAGCTTTTAGTTTTATTGATCTTTGCTATCATTTCCTTCATTTCTTTTTCATTTATTTGTCATCTGATCTTTATGAGTTCTTTCCTTCTGCTAACTTTGGGTTTTTTTTTTTGTTCTTCTTTCTCTAATTGCTTTAGGCATAAGGTTAGGTTGTTTATTTGAGATGCTTCTTGTTTCTTGAGGTAGGATTGTATTGCTATAAACTTCCCTCTTAGAACTGCTTTTGCTGCATCCCATTGGTTTTGCGTGGTCGTGTTTTCATTGTCATTTGTTTGTAGGTATGTTTTGATTTCCTCTTTGATTTCTTCAGTTATCTCTTGGTTATTAAGCAGTGTATTGTTTAGCCTCCATGTGTTTGTATTTTTTACAGATCTTTTCCTGTAATTGATATCTAGTCTCATGGTATTGTGGTCGGAAAAGATACTTGATACAATTTCAATTTTCTTAAATTTACCAAGGCTTGATTTGTGACCCAAGATATGATCGATCCTGGAGAGTGTTCCATGAGCACTTGAGAAAAATGTGTATTCTGTTGTTTGGGGATGGAATGTCCTATAAATATCAATTAAGTGCATCTTGTTTAATGTATCATTTAAAGCTTGTGTTTCCTTATTTATTTTCATTTTGGATAATTTGTCCATTGGTGAAAGTGGGGTGTTAAAGTCCCCTACTACGATTGTGTTACTGTTGATTTCCCCTTTTATGGCTGTTGGCACTTACCTTATTTATTGAGGTGCTCCTATGTTGGGTGCATATATATTTATAATTTTTATATCTTCTTCTTGGATTGATCCCTTGATCATTATGTGGTGTCCGTCATCTCTTATAATAGTGTTTATTTTAAAGTCTATATTGTGTGATATGAGAATTGCTACTCCAGCCTTCTTTTGATTTTCGTTTGCATGGAATATCTTTTTCCATCCCCTCACTTTCAGTCTGTATGTGTCCCTAGGTCTGAAGTGGGTCTCTTGTAGACAGCATGTATACAGGTTTTATTTTTGCATCCATTCAACCAGTCAGTGTCTTTTGGTTGGAGCACTTAATCCATTTATATTTAAGGTAATTTTCAATATGTATGTTCCTCTTACCATTTTCTTAATTGTTTTGGGTTTGAAAGCTGGTTTGGTGGTGCTGAATTCTCTTGACTTTTGCTTGTCTATAAAGATTTTAATTTCTCCCTCAAATCTCATTGAGATCCTTGCTGGGTAGAGTAACCTTGGTAGTAGGTTTTTCCCTTTCATCACTTTAAATATGTCCTGCCATTCCCTTCTGACTTGCAGAGTTTCTGCTGAAAGATCAGCCGTGAACCTTATGGCAATTCCCTTGTATGTTATTTGTTGTTTTTCCCTTGTTGCTTTTAATATTTTTTCTTTGTACTTAATTTTTGATAGTTTGATTAATATGTGTCTTGGCGTGTTTCTCCTTGGATTTATCCTGTATGGGACTCTGTGTTTCCTGGACTTGGTTGCCTCTTTCCTTTCCCATGTTAGGGAAGTTTTCAACTATAATCTCTTCAAATATTTTTTCAGTCCCTTTCTTTTTCTCTTCTTCTTCTGGGACCCCTATAATTCAAATGTTGGTGCATTTAATGTTGTCCCAGAGGGCTCTCAGATTGTTCTCAATTCTCTTCATTCTTTTTCTTCATTCTGCTCTGCAGTAGTTATTTCCACTGTTTTATCTTCCAGGTCACTTATCCGTTCTTCTGCCTCAGTTATTCTGCTATTGATTCCTTCTAGAGAATTTTAAATTTCATTTATTGTGCTGTTCATCATTGTTTGTTTGCTCTTTAGTTTGCTAGGTCCTTGTTAAACGTTTCTTATGTTTTCTCCATTCTTTTTCCAAGATTTTGAATCATCTTTATTATCATTACTCTGAATTATTTTTCAGGTAGACTGCCTATTTCCTCTTCACTTATTTGGTCTGCTGGGTTTTTACCTTGCTCCCTCATCTGCTGTGTGTGTGTTTCTCTGTCTTCTCATTTTGCTTAACTTACTGTGTTTGGGGTCTCCTTTTCACAGGCTGCAGGTCCATAGTTCCTGTTGTTTTTGGTGTCTGCCCCCAGTGGGTAAGGTTGGTTCATTGAGTTGTGTAGGCTTCCCGGTGGAGGGGACTGGTGTCTGTGCTCTGGTGGATGAGGGTGGATCTTGTCTTTCTTTTGGGCAGGAATGTGTACAGCGGTGTGTTTTGGCATGTCTGTGAACTTGTCGTGATTTTAGGCAGCCTCTCTGCTAATGAGTGGAGGTGTGTTCCTGTCTTGCTAGTTGTTTGGCATGGGGTGTTCAGCACTGGAGCTTGCTGGTCATTGAATGGGATGGGTCTTGGCATTGAGATGGAGATCACTGGGAGAGCTCTTGCCGATTGATATTATGTGGGGCTGGGAGGTCTCTGGTGTTCCAGTGTCCTGAATTCAGCTCTCCCCCCTCAGAGGCTCAGGCTTGACAGCCAGCCAGAGCACCAAGACCCTCTCAGCCATATGGCTGGAGAAGATGGCCTATGAGTTGGTTGTCAGCCACTGCCCTGTTATAGCTCTGTCTCAGCTGTCTCCAAAGGTCACCCAGATACATTGGGTTATTCCACCATTCCTCAGAATTTGCACATGCCAATCTGGGATTTGTAGATGTCCTCCTGATACTGTTCATTGAAATACCTTGTGTTTATGGTGGTGAGAGATATGCTAATAGTGTTGGTTCTCTTCAGTTCAGAGACTGGGACAGTCTGAGCCTTCATGCAGCCAAGTCAGGAGCAGCTGCCCAACAATCCCAAAGTGGTAACATGTCAGATTCCAAGGAGGCTTCTGCAGCACCCGAGCTGTAGGCCCAAGCAGGTGCTCTGCTCAGCTGCAGCACTCTGACCAGGAAACTCAGTGGGACCCTCAAATGAGGATTTCTGCCAGCCCTAGAGCCTGACTTGCTCACCCGTGCAAGGAGCTGAGGATAGCGTTTCCGGGTCCTGTCTCACCAGAGGAGCGGACACCTGGAAACCTATTTCCCCAAATAAGAGAACAATAAGGCATAAAATAATTAACCATGGTATTGCCACTTTTATTAACCTCTTAAATTTACTACTTTTATTTTAAGAGTTTGTTTTTACCTCATGTGTACATGTACATGTACTTTTATTCATCACTGTCACAGGGCAATCTCAGTTTAGGATTTCAGGGACAATGCTAGACAATTTATTTTGTGATTGACCAAGGAGATACCAAAATTCACTACATAAACAAGACATCATCCTATTTTCTTAGCCCATGTAAACAATCCAAAAGTCCCTTCCTTTCTCTGAATATCAATTTTCCTTAATTTTACTCCAAGGGCTTCTGGGACAGAAAGCAGTGCAGAAGTACATCTTTAGAGATGCTTCTCCTATGACAATGGTGTGAAAGGTAGCCAATTATGTAACACCAAAGATATTGGCAATAGCAATATATTATCTTGTTTTTGTTGACTCTGTCATTAGCACTTAGTCTACTGCCTTAGCAAGAAGCTACAAATAGAAAATATTACATCATTTATTTTATGCAGTTCTGAGAATCTCTTTTTAATATACATGTCTTAATTTTTGCTTAAACTAAGTTATTTTCCATTTGTTTTCAATAGTTCTTCATAAAAAAACTGCAAATATAATTGTCAAAGGGGATAAAATATGAATATTTATAGTGATATTTTAAATGCAAATGCATGAAAATTAATATCAAGAATAAATATGTGTGAGGGCAGTGGCTTGCCGTGTTGCCATGGCTTTTGTTGGATGAAGAGAATAAAACACTTAAGAAAAAAAAATGATGTAATGGTTAAGATTTCTGAAAGGTTCCTGTCTGAGTTAGAAATTCCATTCATTCCCAAAAAGTGATATGTTATTTATCTTCACAAACCTACACCTTCCCAAAGACCTAAGGTTCTAGATGTAGAGGTTGAGCCAACCCTATATGTGTCTCTTGACCATCATTGAAATTTTGAATGAGTGAGACCCATCCATATTTAGAATCGTTATTCCTGGTACTCAGACATGATAATTTTCTTTCCCAATGAGACAGTGTCTGGCCTTTTGACTCATCCCAGTATGGTGCCAAGTCAGACTGACGCAGGACTTTTAAATTCCAAATGGTTAGGCTTCTTAGATTTAAGGCAAATAATCTACTGTCAGATTTATAGAAAGGGAGATCTTTAAGGCTATGTAACAAAGAAAGCACTCCCTGCAAAGTCCAAAAATGAAACCCTTAAGTCACCTTTGTCATTCTTGTTTGAATCACAATGAAAATCTTTGATTCTCATAAAAATGTAGAAAAATTGCATTTACTTGAAATCTCAGATCTCAGCTTCACAGACCTCTATGATGGAATGGTATTTGTTCCAAAAAATCAGTTTTAAATGGACCAGCTATATAAAATATCTAATACAATCTCAAGTCTTTTAAATTTATCAAATTAACTGTTATGTCTATTCAATGTACAGCTGGATATATATACATATATATGTGTTTGTGTAAATATAAAAATCTAATAGCATATTATCAAAAAAGTTTTTGATTACACTTGAAAAAATATGTAGGATTCTCCTTGTAGAACCTATAGTACAAAAAGAGCAAGTCTGCTATCGAAAAGGGAGGAAGGCAAGAAAAAGAAACAAAAAAGAAATGGAAAATAAAGGATTCAGATCACTGTTATTTTCTCATATTTTCTGATGATAAGAATATTGAAAATATTCAGCTAAAACTTTGCTCATGTTATATCATCTTAGGTATGTATATTTTTCTTTTCTCAGTTTTAAGTCACCCAGAAAAATATCTCTTGAATATAAATCATAAAATACAGAAGAGGAACTACGTTAGTAGTTAAACTACTGCTACAATCTCTCTGATCAGGAAAATGTCTTTGTGTGTGTGTGGGGGCGGGTGAGTGCACTTACAGTGTGCTTAGCTTAATTCATGTTTGTTTTTTGGTCAAACAAGCAGTTGACATGTTTAATCTTATTATTATTATTTATTTATTTTGTGAATACCTTGTTTCATTGTTTGTGTGTTTGATACCTTCCCCTAAACCAGAAAGAAGTAAGCTGAGTCCCCCTGGCTTACAGTAGGGTCATTTCCTTCTTTTCTCCAGGTCAGACTCTGCTTCAGTGCTGAGCCTCAGTATTTCATGCAGAAACTACCGATTTGTAGTGGGACCAAAGTCCATTTGGTAAAGTGATCCTTTCTCTACTTAGTCTACCTTCAAATGATGAGAGTTTTTGAGAGCTAAGAGGGCAACTTTAATTCAGCCAATAGCAGAAAACCAGTAGGTTTTCTAGCACAATATTCAAGCACAGTTCACTTTACTGCAAATGAGCTAGATGCTTTCTTCTCCAACATGAATACTCTGATATCCAAACTCAAACGAAGTCAGGGTGACAGGCTGAAGCTTTCTTCTGGTTACAAATGACTGTGGGAGTTGGTGTGAGGCCCTGTCCTAGGCTAGACACTTTTCCTGACTAGGTCCTTGTGCTGGTTTTCCTATATAAATGACCAGGAAATGTTAGCAGATATGTTTGTTAAGAGGATGGTGGATAGAATCCTTGAGAAAGGGAAAAAATTGGAAGGTCATAGTCCTTCTTCTTCTTTTTCTCTTATTTGCACATTTCCTAGCAGCCTTTCCTTCAACACCTGCCACAGGCTGCCCCTTGTGCACACATCCAGGCCAGTCCCTCTCATTTGAGAACCTTCTTAAAGTAGATTATAACCTCCACCATAGGAAATCTTTCCTTTGTGCCCTCATCGCCTTGCAACTCAGTGCCTGCTTGTACATCATGCAATGCAGTGCTGGACCATTATGAAAAGAGAAAACACTATTTTCTCTATTCTCTACCCAGAGACCATCTCATTTTACTGCAGTTTCAAAGGAAACCTTGTAAATGCAGCTGGGGAAATAAATGAACAAAATATAACATGTAACCAGCCATTCTTTATTTATTGACTAAACATGTAATCAGTTCTTTGTTTTGCAAAGACCATCACTGTTTTTGATTCTCAAAATTGTTCTATTAAAGGAAAAAAGAGCAAACAATCCCTCTGGTTTCACCAGTTGTATAATTAAAAGACTGCCAATATATGAATAGAATAGTTTTCTTCTCACAACTTTTAGCCTGCTTATTTAATCATAATATGGATTTGCACTGTTTTAAAGGGTAGATTTCAAAGCTGAAAAAATCATTCTAAATTTAATCATTTTAGTAAATGGTTTAATTTCAAAATCATGAAAAACGTCATTAAAATATTATAGCAAGCAGCTTATGAAATTTAAAAATTTCAGAAAGTTATTGTTTTCAGTAGAGCCATAAAACAGAATGTATATTTTAGATATTATTTAATCTGTCTCTTGCTGATTAGCAGCTAAGACTCCTGATCACTATTATGATACTCATTTCAGTATGGGATTTATAAAATAATAATAATAAAATTAGATATAATATGATCCTATCTGGTCCACATATATTCCTGGTAGTGTGACTTTCACTGGCAGAAATAGTCCCTTTAAAGGCAAGAAAAGGAGGGGGGAAAAATATGTATGTGTGTGTGTGTGTGTGTGTGTGTAATTCATATTATACATATATACACATACATACATATATGTTAATACTTAATTTATTAGTTTTCCTCTTCAATCTAATTTTAGGAAATATTTAAGGCCACTTGTAAGAAAATATACAATAGTAAAATAACAAAAGTTACAAGTGGAAAAAAGCAAATATAAACAATGGTAATATCAGAAATGAGGCTTAGGAATGTGTGTTAAAACTGACTAGTGCAACACTTCCCTCCATGCTCGTGTATCTTTTCTCCACCACTGACAAAATGTATACTTAAGCAAATATATATGGCCAGATCCACTCTTTTCCTTTTCTTTTAGCTTCCCACAGGAATGTCTTTTACCTGTAAACCTCTCAAAAACTTTAAATTTAGAAAACAATTTTAAAAGTTGCTGAAAATATAAGAGAAATAGAAATATATATATGTTTCTATCATTTAAATATTTCAAAGCCATGAAAACATACATTTTTATGATTACATACACATGTTATTTTTGTAAATTTTATAAATGCTGTCCTCTGCACTCCACACAGTGTCTAAGAGAATGTTTGGCTTATAATAGGCACTCAGCAAGTATTTGTTTGAAGAAATAAATTATGACTGATGGAAGAATGAACAACCGATGTAATATATGGTTAATTCTGGGGAGAAATGGAGTGAGGTAATAATCTGATGAAAGTGTACCCAGCTAACCTTTTCCTCCTGTATCCGTAGGTTTAGTTTCAATTAATACACACACATATATATTGTATAATCTGAAACAATAATATTAGAGGACTTGTATAGTATGAGTTTTGGGTTTTTTTTTGCTTTTTTTGTTTTGTTTTGTTTTGTTTTGTTGCGGTACGCGGGTCTCTCACTGTTGTGGCCTCTCTCCCATTGCGGAGCACAGGCTCTGGATGCGCAGGCTCAGTGGCCATGGCTCACAGGCCCAGCCGCTCTGCGGCATGTGGGATCCTCCCGGACCAGGGCACGAACCCGTGTGCCCTGCATTGGCAGGCAGACTCTCAACCACTGTGCCACCAGGGAAGCCCCTAGTATTAGTATTTTTATATTTCAAATATTTATTGGAAATTTCCTAATAATTCAAAATAAAAGAAATAAAATTAAACAAGCAAACAAATATTTAAAGAATAAAAAGAAATGAAAAGGGAAAACAGATTTCACCATTCTATAAAAACCTAGACCATTTCATAAATTGAAGAGGACTGGCTTAAGAAGTAGTGAGTTTTGTTTTTTTAATTTTTAATTAATATCATTGAAATACTTGATCCTGACATTTAAGTACTTCAGTTAATGATTCACTCAACATATTAACAGTATAGTAAAGGCTAGAAGCATAGAATACAAGTAGAGATTTATATTTGTTTACAGATAAGCATAGATATAAAAAGCCAATAACTAAATCAATCATTAGTGCAAAAGTTCATTCAGAACCCAAAAATCAAAAAATTTGGTTTAATAAATAGATTAATAAGTATAAAGTTATAAAATACCATGGCTAAAAAAAATTTTTAAAGAGGAAAAAGTAGATTGCCCACTTATCTCTAGCACCCTTTTGGATTTTAGATGTCTTCATTCTTTAAATCTAATGTCTTTGAAATTCTATAAAAACACCATTTCTCTATATTATGTCCAAAGGGGATGGGGAAATAGTTGTTTAGTTAATTACAAGATGAATTTACAGTTTACTTCTCTAAACACTGATTGGGCACCTATTGACCACCAGTTCATGTGCATGTGCCTGTACTGGAAAGACAATTAAATAAATCTTACTCATTAGTGTTTGGAGGAATATGAAATTATAAGAATGACAGGAATTTAGAAAAAAAATATTTCAATGCAATGTGG
Source organism: Phocoena sinus (assembly GCF_008692025.1). Classification (NCBI taxonomy): domain Eukaryota; kingdom Metazoa; phylum Chordata; class Mammalia; order Artiodactyla; family Phocoenidae; genus Phocoena; species Phocoena sinus. Next base: position 55,195,057 of record NC_045767.1, on the reverse strand, counting down.
TAGAACCTATGAGAATGTATACAACAGGATGCTATAAAAGTGAAGAAATGTGTACTCTAGACAGGGAACATTGGATCCCAATACAGTAAGCCTTCCTTGTCTAGGTGTTAACAGGAGCTTGGGTTGAAAATAGTTGTGTGGTTTTATGTCAGACTTCTACCCAGTTCCTATTATCCAATCAGCCAAAACCTTAGACAGAATTTTACTCTTCTTATTCTAGAATATATAACTTCACTGCTTATCGGTTTCTCTCCTCTGAAGAGAAAGTCTCTTTAAACATAAATTCCCCATATCTCATTTGTTGTCCTGAGACATTGACCAGTTCCTTCCCCTCTTAGAGGCCTTTTTACCACAGTGATTCATGAGTAAACTATTCCTTTTACTCCCAACATTTCTATGTCCTTCATTCAAATTATGGACCATTCTCACTAATCTATAACATTTCCAATCACTCTTAGCAGGAGATCATTTTTTAACCCATTTCATCTTGTTTCCCACTAAGATATAGTCAGAAATCTCAGAAATTACATTTTTGAGACAGAAGTTATAATTTCATTGGTGCATAAAATGTGTTTTATTTTTTTCATAGATCTTTATTGGAGTATAATTGTTTCACAATAGAGTGCTAGTTTCTGTTGTACAACAAAGTGAATCAGCCATATGCATACATATATCTCCATATCCCCTCCCTCTTGAGCATCCCTCTCATCCTCCCTATTCCACCTCTCTAGGTCATCGCAAAGCACAGAGCTGATCTCCCTGTCTATGCTGCTGCTTCCCACCAGCCAACTGTTTTACATTCGGTAGTGTATATATGGAGATGCTACTCTCACTTCGTCCCAGCTTCCCCCTCCCCCTGTGTCCTCAAGTCCATTCTCTATGTCTACATCTTTATTCCTGCCTTTCCACTAGGTTCATCAGTACAATTTTTTTTTTAGATTATATATATATGTATTAGCATACTATATTTGTTTTTCTCTTTCTGACTTTCTTCACTCTGTATGACAGACTCTAGGCCCACCAACCTCACTACAAATAACTCAGTTTCATTTCCTTTTATGGCTGAGTAATATTCACTGTATATATGTGCCACATCTTCTTTATCCATTCATCTGGCGATGGACATTTATGTTGGTTCCATGTCCTGGCTATTGTAAATACTGCTGCAATGAACATTGTGGTACATGTCTCTTTTTGAATCATGGTTTTCTCAGGGTATATGCCCAGCAGTGGGACTGCTGGGTCATATGGTAGTTTTTTAAGGAAACTCCATACTGTTCTCCATAGTGGTTGTATCAATTTACATTCCCACCAACAGTACAGGAGGGTTCCCTTTTCACCATACACTTTCCAGCACTTACTGTTTTTAGATTTTTTGATAATGGCCATTCTGATCAGTGTGAGGTGATACCTCATTGTAGTTTTCATTTGCAAAGGAGGCAAGAACATACAGTGGAGAAAAGACAGCCTCTTCAATAAGTGGTGCTGGGAAAACTGGACAGCTACATGTAAAAGAATGAAATTAGAAAAATCCCTAACACCATACACAAAAATAAATTCCAAATGGATTAAGGACCTAAATGTAAGACCAGACACTATAAAACTCTTAGAGGAAAACATAGGATAAACACTCATTGACATAAACCACAGCAAGATCTTTTCTGATCCACCTCCTAGAGTAATGGAAATAAAAACAAAAATAAACGAATGGGACCTAATTAAACTTAAAAGCTTTTGTACAGCAAAGGAAACCATAAACAAGATGAAAAGACAACCCTCAGAATGGGAGAAAATATTTGCACATGAAAAAACAAACAAAAGATTAATCTCCAAAATATACAAACAGCTCATGGAGCTCAATATCAAAAAAGCCAACAATTCAGACCTGATATGCGTTTTAGAATAACTACAATGACAAAACAGCTTTAGGAATAATGGCTATCCACTTATTTGCATGGTAATAACTATACTACGTATTGCTCTTTTATTCTCCCTATGGCTTATGGCACTCTTAATTTTGGTCGGTGAAAATTTAACATTATCAATGCATGCTATTGTCATTATGAGACTATTAGTTGCTTTTGTGAAATTTCTGAATTATTGAAATAGGTTGATATATATACATAATACATAATTTTTAGAGCAGTTTTAGATTCACAGAAAAATAATTGAGAGGAAGATATAGAGATTTCCCATATATCTCCTGCCCCACAGATGCATAGCTTACCCCTCTCCAGAGAGGTGTACTTGTTACAATTGATGAACCTACATTGATATATCATAATCACCCCAAGTCCATAATTTACCTTAGGCTCCCATTGCTTTTCCATTTTGCAATAATATTAATTTTCAAGTGCATGCAAAGCAAAACCATGCAGACCCTAATGTACCTTACATAGAAATTTGTCTTCATCTCAATTTGCTCTCAATTTTTCTAAGTCTAGACACAAATGTTCAGAATGTGCTTGGAGTTTAAAAATAATATTTATCACTTAGTTTATTTTAAGCACATAAAACAAGCATAAATATTATTGAAGGATTAGTAAACTCCTAATTATCATTTTTATAGGGTTTGGCCATAATGAATTTTCCATTACTCAATATTTTATTAAAAGGTCTAATTAAAATGATTTACAGACTCTAATTAGGTTCCAGGAAGAGAACCATCATGCACTTCCTAACAACAACAAAGTAAAATGGAATGGGTAAAAAGCCAGAGCCCATGAGGAAAATATAAAGATCTGTTTTAATTGAGAAAGAGTGTATTACTCTGCTCAGGCTGACATAACAAAGTACAAAAGACTGGGTGGCTTCAACAACAGAAATTATTTTTCTCACAGTTCTGGAGGCTGGAAGTTTGAGATCAAGGTAACAGCAGAGTTGGTGTCTGGTGAGACCTCTCCTTGGATTGCAGATGGCTGCCTTCTTGCTGTGTCTTCATATGGCCTTCCTTCTGTGCTTATGTGGAGAGGAGAGAGATATCTCTGGTGTCTCTTCCTCTTCTTTTTGGGATATCAGTCCTATTCAGTTTAGATACCACCCTTATGACCTCATTTAACCCTAATTACCCCCCTAAAGGCACTATCTTCAAATATAGTCACATTGGGGTTAGAGCTTCAACATACGAACTTTGGAGAGACATGGTTCAATCTGTTACAGGGAGGCTTTGATCTCTTGCAGTAGTCTTGAATATTTAAGTTTTACAAAGACTTGAATTACAATTTTAAGCACAGACTTAAAATATATTGCAGATAGCACTAGACAAAACTCATCTACACATTAACGTGCCATATCTACCATACTATTCCTAATGTACTCACTGATGCAACCGTCCATTAGCAAGAAACCAGTTCTTCATTGTCCTCTAAAGGGTTGCAAGCATGATCCCTATTTAAAGGAGCCATGATAAAATTTGGTAGATCAGAATGTGAATCTAATCGGAATATGACTGAACCTCTTTAAACAACCTATTTTTTATATATGTCAGCTTAAGATAATGTTGCACTATTGCGGACCCTACAAATTACAAATCCTACTCCAAATGTATGAACAACTGTAATGGATAAGTAACTCATTTATCCAGTATTCCTTTTATACAAGGAATCATATATCTTCCAGTCAACACAAGTTCTGTTCATTCACTGGGCTGAGGTTAGCTATTTCCTTCCCCATTCCTTGCATAACCTCCTTGGTATCAACATGACCAACATATGGAGCATCTCCCTTATACTCTTTTTCCACTATAAGTCACTTGTTCATGTATCAATACCAATTAATTCCAGTCCCTTCTTGACATTTGGGAAATGATGTCAGCTGGGCTTGTTTATGCACCTGTGTTTAGCTGGCAGATCAGCTGTCGGCTATATAATCTAATGTGGCCTCATTTACAGTCTACTGGTTGACAGGGGCCACAGGAGCAACTGGGTCACCACATGCCTCTCATTATCCAGCAGGCTAGCCCAGGCTTATTCACATGGCAGCACGGAGGTTTTAAAAAGAACAACAGGGCAAATCCTGAAATGCAAGTATTTTTTAAGTCTGTTTGTATCATATTGTCTGTTGCCCATTAGCCAAATCAAATAACATGGTAAGCCCTTTGGGAAGGGGCTACCCAAGGTGTGTACAAAAAGAAGTATGAACAACATGGGACATTACAGCAATCATACACCACAGCAGAGAAAAAGCCAGGATCACTTTGAAGGCTTTTGCCTAGAATAGAGGGTACATGTTTGGGGAAGCTTAGAAATTAGATTGGGACTAGATATAGATACCAGATGGTAAAATACTGGATTAAGAAATGTAAAGATTATCAGTGGAGAGCTACAAAGTTAAAGGAGCCCTGCCCACAAGACTATACTCATTTCTGATATCAAATGCAAATTAGTGGGTTCCCAAGACCACCTTGAGACTCATTAGTCTGCTAGAATGACTCATAGAACTCACTGAAAGCAGTTATACCCATGGTTATGGTGTATTACCCGTAAAGGATACAAATTTATATTCACTAAGGGAAGAACTGCATACAGCAGAGTCCAGGAAACTTCCAGCTATGAAACTTCAAGTTTTTTCCCTGTGGAACAGTGGACAGTGTTACTTTCCCTTTAAGGATGTGTGACTATACACAGAGTGTTGCCAATCAGGGAAGCTCACCTGAGCTTTGAGATTTTTATTGGTGTTCCATTGCCTAATCATGGTTGACTGACCACATGACTGATCTCAGACTCTAGCCTCTCAAGACAGCAAGTAGATACCACATGACCCAAAGTCCCTGCACTAAATCACTCTTAGACTATCAAAGCCCCTAGGCAAACAAAGACACTCCAACAACCATGACACATTGGCTTTTTTCTCTGCAGAACCCTAACTAATATAGTAACTGTAATAATTTTAAGGAGGTCACCCTGGAAAGAAAGTGAAGATTAGGGTATTAACATAGGCAGAATAATGGGCCCCCAAAGATGTCCATATCCTAATCTCACAAACCTGTAAATATGGCAAAAGGGATTTTGTGGATGTGATAAAGTTTAGGAACCTTTAGATGAGGAGATTATCCTCTATTATCTCAGTGAGCCCAATCTAGTCACATTAGATCATATTAATCTCTATTTAAAAGTAGAGAATCTTTTCTGAGTGAGGAGGGTCAGAAAGATTCAAAGTTAAGTGAGATCTGACCCTCTATTACTGGCTTTGAAAACAGAGAAAGGAGGGCATGAGTCTAGGAATGTGGCAGCCTCTAGTATTTGGAAACAACCCTTAGTTTACAGCCAGCAAGAAAATGGGGACATCAGTCCTACAACTACAAGGAACTAAATTCCGCTAACAACCCAAATGAGCAGAAAATAGATTCTTCCTTAGAGCCTTCAAAGAGAAGCACAGCCCTGCTGACACCTTTATTTTAGCCTTTTTACACACATTCTAGTTCTAACCCACACACACAAGTTTAGAAAAAAAAAATGTGGTGTTTTAAGCAAACAAGTTTGTGGTAATTTATTGTGGCAGTAAGTGAAAGCCTAATGAGGGAGTCAGTCTTGGAATGTATGCCACTTTCATCTTAGAAGCCAGTTTTCTAAAATTAAATATAAGTATTTGAGGCATAAGAAATAATGGAAAAGGTCCTTTTTTTTACCTTTTCCTGGCACTGAGCTACTAAAACCCTTTGATTTCCTGAGCACACCTGAATTTACCTAAAGAGGTAACCTAGGGTGGGGTGCAGCTTCAGAATGGAGCTGTTCGCCAGAAGGACCAAGTGATTAGATGGTTGGAAATTTCAGCCCCATCCTGACCCTGGGAAGGAGAGAGGTAGGGCTACAGATTAAGCCTCATGAAAACTCCTGAACAAGGAGTTTAAATGAACTTCTATATTGGTGAATATGTCCACATGCTGGAAGGAGGGCACATCCAAGTTCTGCAGACCTCTCCCTATGTAGCTCTTTATCTTGCTATCATCTGTATTCTTGATAATATTCTTTATAATAAACTGGTAAATGTTTCTCTGAGTTCTGTGAGCTGCTCTTGCAACCTAGTTCCACCCAGGAAGGGAACATAGGAATTTCTGATTTATAGCCAGTTGCTCAGAAGCATATGTGACAATATGGACTTGTGATTGGTGGCTGAAATGGTGGGGTGGGGGGGGCAATTTTGTTGGGCTGTGCACTTAACCTGTGATGATATCTTTTGGGTAGATAGTATCAGAACTGAGTTAGATTTTAGGATACAGTGTCCCCTGAGAATTGGATAATTGTTTAGTAGTGTTGAAAAACACATCTGAGTATTGAAGTTCATAAATATTCATAAGTGATACACCTGGAGACCTTCCAATCTTCTAGTTCACCTATACCAAAGTAGCATATTAGTTTCCACATACGAAAGCTTAGAAAATATACTGATAGGTGTTGAATACAAGACCAGCAGAGGCCAGTAAAGAGAAGTTTCAATGCAGGTGCTGGGAAGATGTCTCAGCTCTTCCAGGAGCTGAGGCATCCATTCTCCCTCACTAATCTCCATTTGCCCAGATTGCATCTCACTCCACATCCTACTCTAGAGCCAAAAGCTGATGCGTCTTCTAAACCAATTGCATAAACCCATTCTTTTGTCCCTGTGATTGTTTCAGGGATGGTACTAACCTAAACTTAATCGAATCTCTCTGTACATTTTTCCTTCTAGAGGGATTGGTTCCCAGGTGGACCTAACTTGGAACATTAATCTTGATGCCCAGGATTTATACCTGATGGTTGGAGTAAGATAAGCTCTTTCTTCTAGACGGTTTGTTGTACAAATGGGTGAACTGGAGCAGTTGAAATCATTTTACTGCCCCAGGAAAAACTACCTGAGTCTGAAACATTCATATAAAAAAAGGCAGCAGCAGAGGACACAGAGCACAGAGCTAAATAAAGCAATACAAAAACAAAAATTCTAAAGAATGCATGATAGTCTGAAATTAATTCCTTTATTATTTAAACTGGTTTCATTTGAGTTTTCAATTATTCCTATCAGCAAGCAATTTAACTTTATTATTAGATTTTTCATAAGACTTTAGGGTCACTCCTCAAGACCTGGACTTAACACATAAGAAATTTACAAATGCCAAGCATTTATTGTAAGATGGTAGTCATGGAAATGATTAGGAAAATGATAAATGGAGTTAATTCTAGTAATTGAAGGCCTACCCATCTGTATTGTTCTCTGCTTCTCCTCAAGCACCATCTTATCCAGGAAACTGTCCCTGACTTCTCAGGCTAGACTGGAGCCCAGTCTTGTGCTTCCTTAGTAATCTGCATGCATTTACATAGTGTAATTTAATGTGAACTGGAAGTCTCTTTTGGTATAGGTATTGCTTGCATTTGAATAAACTGAACTATGTTAGGATACCAAGCACCTATTAGTGGCTGACATATACAAGATGTTTAAAAAATATTGGTTAAATTGAATTACCATTAAAAAGTGAGTATGGCCCATTTTCTACTTGCTGTGTTAAACTAATCATCTCATGTATAGATCTATAGAAACAAATCTATAAGGCATTTTGCCAGTCTCTGAAGCTTGCCAGTCCCTGAAGCTTGCCTTAACTCTCCTGAGGTAGAGAGACCCTAAGAGATTTACCTGGAACTCTTAAGGTGGCTGCTTCCACATTCAGCATTTTACCACTAATTCAAGATTCTTTTATTCAGCCAGATTATTTATAGAGTGTCATCAAGAGACCTCAAAGGCATGGTTGCCCATCATACTTACATTACAAATACTTTCCACTTAGAAGAAAACCTCTAAGTCCACTTCAGTTCTATTTTGCTTTTTCAAAAAAGCCCAGAGCTACAAAGGTTTTGCATTAAAGTAGAATTAGATAAGAGGACAAGGAAGTTGTGCATCAAGTGACCTAAATCTAGAAAATAGAGTGGTTTTCTCTTAGGGTTTATTTGCTTTTATTCCATTACTGCTATCACTTCATCTTTTATTTCACACAAATCAACCAACTGACAAATGAAAAGTCCAGATTATTAGTGAAAGGAAAGCCATTCAAACAGAGAAAGGAGGAATTATGCTTCATACTTCTTTCAGCATAAAATATTAGCAATTCCAAGTTCATAATTCAAATGTGTGTAATAGTTCTCTACAACCATACATTAAGGGCCAATAACTTAGCTTGTTAAAAATTACATAATCATGGGACTTCCCTGGCAGTCCAGTGGTTAAGGCTCCACAACACTTCCACTGCAGGGGACACGAGTTTGATTTCTGGTCGGGAAACTGAGATCTCACAAGAAACAAAAAAATTACGTAATCACATAGGTCTATTCTAAACTAGTAAGGAAGATATAGAAAACATGAATAATATAGAGCTAGGATTTCAGAATTCTAAAATAGAGGCTAAGATTTCAGAAGTCAAGGTCCAGATAGGAAACGGTTCAAAATCCAGTTTATATTTAATAAAATGTATAAAGTACTTTTCTGAAATTTTTACTAAAAGGAACTCTTAGATTACATATATATTACTAGTGCTTTTTATTCTCCTTTGTATACTATTTTTTAGTTTTTTATAACCCCTTGGAGCTTTTTTTGTAATAGGAGAATGAATGATTATATCCTATTTTGTTTATACTAGGAAATTATATTTGCATTGAGTTTATTTGCATATTTTATAAGATTCAATAACATATGGCTAAGACATTAATGGTTATTTCCATTAATATTTAAAACTATTTTAATTGTGAAAGTAAAACTTAAAAGCAAAATAAAATACAGTCACTGAGTTAAATATTTTGAGTTCATGCATGAGAGGCGGAGAGAGGAGAACATCCCCAAATGCATTTAGCTCCATTTACCTTAATTATGCCTCTACAACTACTCTCATATTTCCTACCTTCTGAACTAAATTTCTCCATGTTTAAACAAAGGCTTACATTTTCCAAAACCAGCATTCTCTTTCCTTTCTGCTATCTATAAAAATATAATGTCAAAGAGATGATATATAATTTACAAGATAAAACGTGCCAGTGATAAACCTGAGAGTCGGACACAGAGGTCTGACATAGAAAGAGAGTAAGATTTTTCATGGCATGAAGTGGCATGGAATAATCAAAATGCATCTTTATCAAGTTTCGATTAAAATCACTATAATAAATGTTGAGCCAATAATTTGGAACCAACATTTAGAGAGAAAAATTACCTTCATTTTTCTTTGTATTTTAACACTTTTAATGGAATATAAATCCAGCACTATTTGCTAATGAACAAATCTGTGTTAATTTAATTTGCTTGCTTTTAAGAAGGGTACACATAAAATTATTTTTTAGGAAAAGTGTTTTCCAAATTGTAATCAATTATACTCACATTTGGATCAATCAGCTTCTGCTATAAGTTGGTTTTGGGTTTTTCTGTTTGTTTGTTTTTGTTGTTTTTTATTTCACTCATTTGCTTTTATCTGACCTAACCAATTTAGACAAGATATCTTCTAACTTAACTTGGTCAATTTTAGTCAGTCTTCTTTCCTCCCCACAGGTCCTTAGACCTTGGCTCACCTTTGAATTTAAGAAAGTATTGGAATTGGGAACAGCTCCTCCTTAATGGGGTCTCCTGAGAATTGACTGGCCTTAGGGAAAAACATTACTGAATCAACTATCAGATCATGCCATCTGTTCATCCCATTCCCCCACACCCATTTCTCTCCAGCCTAATTTACTCCTCTATGGACAAGAGTCCTTTCTGCCTAGCCTTTGAGACAAGCATAGATCTTACCCTGGGAGTGTTCTCCCTATTGCAGTAGTCTATTTGAATAAAATCTCTCCTTACCTACATCCAGATTTCTTTTTACTTGACAGCCTCTAAGGTATTCTGTAGTCAGTTCCATACCACAGTCCAGAATATGATGCACTGTTTTCTTGGAATATCAAAAGAACAGGTCAACATCTAATTTTTTTTAAAAAAAGAGTTACCTTGTGCCAGGTTCTTAACACAAACTGTTTCAATAAGACTGTCTGTAGCTTTAAGATGTATCCATCTTTATTAGCCTTTTTTTATTGATGAGAAAACTGATGGGTTTAACCTCCACTTAGACAGGAGGAAGTTCTAACACCTGTGCTCAGCCACTACACTATACAACCTCCTAACTTCCCCCCAATAATCTATTCATTCTTTTCCTTCCTCCCAGTTGTGCTATCCAGGAGAGAAATACTTCCACATCACCCCTCAAAACATTATTGTGATGGGCTTCTTTTAAAATTCTATTTTAATTTTGGACTTGAAAATTGAACTTTTAATTCAGTTTTTAAAGTTGTAGCATTTTATTTTACCTTACATACTTGATGTTAAACTCCTTTAAAGTAGTATGCAAATCGAGTAAATCTACATGTATATTTATGTAAAATAAAATGCAAATGTGTCTACCTAGTGCCTTCATAAATAGCTGGTTGCTTTAAGATAGAAATGATATTAAGAGCCTGCTCATTTGCTATAGTTTATCCATGGGTTCCATGTGAATTGAGAAACATAACCTAATAATTTCACGTTTGGAGTTATCAATATAATTTTGTCTTCTCCTATAAAATTTTCTTAGGTTAAAAAAGTCAGAAAAGTAAGTAAATAATATAACGATTTAGACACCATATGATTATATTAGAATTACCAATATATATTTTTAATTGTTCAGACCTCTTATACAAATGAACTTATTTACAAAACAAAAATAGAGTCACAGATGTAGAAAACAAAACTATGGTTACCGGCGGGAAAGGGTGGGGAAGGATAAGTTGGGAGATTGGGATTGACATATACACACTACTATATATAAAATAGGTAACTAATGAGGACTTTCTGTATAGCACAGGGAACTCTACCCAATACTCTATAATGACCTATATGGGAAAAGAATCTAAAAAAAGGTGGGTATATGTATATGTATAACTGATTCACTTTGCTGTACACTTGAAATTAACACAATATTGTAAATCAACTACACTCCAATAAAAATTTTAAAAAAATATTTCATACCTTTTAAAACAAAGAAATAAGGTATTACAGGTAAAAAAGAGGCCTTTGTTTCTCTCATCAGCCCACTTCCCCTCCATCCGGACCCAGCTTGATTTTCATAAAATTGATTTTTTGTTTGTTTCATCAATTTTTAAAAAAATCTTTATGCTTGCATAAACAATGCATGTCATTTCTTTGTATGTTTAAAAAATTATATCTAAGCTCTCTTTCTGTAACTTGTTTTTTCTACTCAACATTATGTTTTGGCAATCTATCCACCTTGAAACATATAAACTTGATTATTTTGAATGCTGTGTATATGGTGCACATAGACTTGCAAATAAGTATCTATTACCATATATATGGACATTTTTCCTCAGTAGTTTACTAGGAAAAGCAATATAGAAATGAATGTCATTATACCTATGTTCTGTTACAAATACACAATACGTTTTCTAGTATATTCCTAAAATGGAATTTCTATCATAGGGTGTTAATAGGTTTAATTGTGTCCCTCTAAAATTTTATGTTTAATTCCCAAACCCAAGTGTACCTTAAAATGTGACCTTATCTGCAGATTGGGTCTTCAGAGAGAAATAAAATTAAAATATTCATTAGGGTGGACCATAATCCAATATGACTGGTATCCTTATAAAAAGGAGAAATTTAGACAGAGACACCTGCACACTAGGATGACATCACACAAAGATGAAGGCAGAGATAGGGATGACGCTTTTAGAAGACAAGTAACACCAAAAATTGCCAGCAAACCACTGGAAGCTAGGGAAGAGGCATGGAACAGAGAACTGTGAAACAGTAAATTTCTACACTGCACCCAGCTTGCAGTGCTTCGCTATGGCAGCCCTAGAAAACTAATAGATAAGGTATGTAGTTTTTTCAACTTTACTAGACACTACTAAATATCCTTTAAATCAATTTTTACTTCTATGAGCCGTGGTCATTCTTTTTTTTTTTTTTTTTCCCAATATCCATTTGGGACAACCTAACTCACCAAAGGAATCACTAGGCTTAGAAGAGCTCACCTAATAGATACTTTTAACTGATAAGGTTAGTAATGAAAGGGAGTTTTTCTCTCTCTTACCCCTTTTCTTTAGTACTACATATACCAAGAAGTTAGAAGAATTATTGTTTTTATCCCTTATCATGGTCACTGTCTTCCTTTTCTCTGAGCAAGGATTCCAGTGACATTTTCCTTTCTTATTCAACACATAATATAAACATTTATCATATTACTACTATATTTGCGCTTTTCTAAATATTTCACAAATTTAATTTTTAAAGCACTCCTATAAGGTAGCCCCCATTGCCTCTATTTTATGGTTGGTTACAATTGGGAAAGCTGAGGCTCGGAATATATTAATACATGCCCGAGGTCATACAAAAATGAAGAGGCAGGATATGAGCCCCATTTTTCTGTACTTCAAAGCCAATTCTCTTGACCATTATTCTAAGTATTCTTAGTGCCTATGGTAGACATAGTAATGCCTGACAAGGCTGTCCATGTTCTAATTTTCAGAACATGTGAATATGTTAGGTTACAAGGCAAGTGGAGAATTAACTTTGCAATTGGTATTCAGTTTACTAATCATTTGACCCTAAAATAGAGAGATTATTCTTATTTTGGGCCCACTGTAATCACAAGATATTTAAAAGTGAAAGAGGGAGGCAGAAGAAAAGTCAGAGGGAGATGTGACCATGGAAAAAAGTCACAGAAAGATGGAATGTTGCTGGCTTTTGAAAAGACAGAGGAAAGAAGGCACAAGTCAAGGAATGAGGATGTCCTCCAGTAGCTGGAAAAGACATGGAAATATATTTTTCCTTAGAGCATCCAAAAAAAGACATAGCCCTGGACCTTGATTTTAGCCAAGTGAGAACTTTGTCAGACTTCTGACCAACAGAGCTGTAACATAATAAATTTGTGTTGCTCTATGTCACTATGTGCAATAATTTGTTGCAGCCTCAGTAAGAAAACACAGTATTCAACACTAATTCTTTTCATTTGTAAGTTACAAAAACACATTTCTGTCTAGCTTAAGAAAATAATAATTTATTATCCTGTATCAAGTTTAGAACAGTGCCTATGGCATAACTGGACCTTAGACTCAAATGCCTTAAGTTTCTCCATCTCTGTCTTTGTTGTTTCTCTGTGTATCAGCTTCCTTCTCTTTTCCCTCATAACTTTAAGCAGATCTCCACCCTATAACCCAAAGAACACGGTCAGAGGCACAGGGTGTTGAATTGGCTGAAATTTGTTACATAGCCATCTATCCTAAAACAAACAAGGACAAAGGGGCTAGGTTGTACCAATATCTTGACTCTTTAGGAAACCATGTAGATGAACTAAAGAAAGTTATAATATGCAGTTTGGAAGACTACTCAATTGTCTTAATGTGTTTTCATTTTGATTGGGTAGTGATACATCTTATTTCATGGCCTCCTCTGCCTGTTGAAGAAGATAGATACAATTAGAAAAATAAAATAAAATTTAAAGTAACATGGATCAGATCATTTAAGAGAATCTGGACCATTAAAATTATTGCAAGAAAAGCTTACCTACTGTATTAGTTTTTTGCTGCCTTAGCAAATGACCACAAACTTAGTGGCTTAAGCAACATCAATTTATCTCACTGCTCTGTATGTCAGTGGACTTGGCTTGTCTGTCTCAGTCTTACTGTTACCGAGTTCAAGCTCATGGTGCTTGCTGCAGGGGTGGCCAATAAATTGAGAGAAGAGGTGTAGGGGCAAGGAACAATGACTTTATTCAGAAAGTCAGCAGATGGAGAAGAAGGTGTACTACTGTCCCCAAAAACCATCTTCCCTGAGTTAGAATTCAGGCTCCTTTTATACTAAAAGGTTGCGGGGCGGGGGGGGGGGGGGGCACGGGAGGGGGCAGGGGGTATGTTGGCTGGTTGTTGCAAAACTTCTTGGTGCAGGAATCCTTTGTTCTTGCAGCTATCCAAGAAGGTCTGTTAACAATGTTCCTATAAACCTCCAGTAAAGCAGATGTTATTCTCTGTTCTGCAACTTTTTATCTCTGTAAAAAAGGAAAAGTGTTATACCCTTAAAGGTCAGAGCCTTGAGAATGGGCTACCCTGTATATTTCAGTCTGTAGGCAATATTCTTTTACAAAGGTGCAAAACCAGCATGACTAAGCACAGGCAACAGAGCACAGGGTTTACACCTAAAGGTAGATTCAATGAAGAGCCAGCTCTGTTACATTTCAAGTTTGAAATAAGGATATCTGTAAGGCTTGCTTCCTTTCTGGAGCCTCCTGGGGAGCATCAGTTTCCAGGGACATTCAGGTTATTGGAAGATTGAGGTCCATGTGTTTGTAGGAATGAGGTCCCTGTTTTTCTGTTTGTTTTCTCCTGGTAGTCTTTTTCAGCTTCTCAGTGACCCCCTTCCCCTTTTTTCAAAGCCAACCAAGGAGGCCCAGTTCTTCTCATAATTTGAATCCTTTTGTCTCCCTTTTCAGCTGCATCTGTGACTAGTTTTTTCTGTCCCCCTCTTCCACTTTTAAGGGTCCGTGTGACTGCTTTGAGTCCACCTGCATAAACCAGGATAATTTCCCCATTTCAATGTCAGTAACCTTAATAACATCTGAATATGAATATACAATGTATTCCCAGATTCCAGAGATTATGGGGTAGGCACTTTTTGTTGGGGAAGCATTATTAGGCTTACCACACCATCATAAATTTAGGTCAGAGTTAAGATATAGTATGACTCTATATTTTACTTACCATGTGTGAACATTTAAATATCAATACATTGGGACCTCTGGTAGAATTAACATGTACATTACACCAATGCCCATCTTTATCTTAAAGATATCTTAAATTTTTTCAATAGTTATATAGGTCTGTGCTTGTCAAATTCCTTATTTTATAATACATTATGGTCATTTCTATTACATATTTAATTCCAATCTTAATGAGGATGATATCCAGGGTTTTAATGTGCTTCTGTAGGAAGTTACAGTGTTTTTGCAATAACATACTTTCAGACTGAGATTCACAGAAAATGCCCATTCTTATTTGGCTTAAAAAGCCTAATTTAGCTTTAAAATGGTGAAAGGAATTATACAAGCATAGAGATAGAGTTCCACAAGAATTTTGAATCTTAGTGCTGAAATAAATTCTGAGAAAGGGATAATTGCCAACCAAAAGAAAGCAGACTCCTCCAGGGCAGAGAAAACTCAATTCCTAGCCAAAAACTGATGGAACCCACAGAGAAAAGGAGCACCATGGAGAAAATGGTATGCTTTTTTGGAAATAAACAATTGTCCTGTTTTGTCATTTTCAATAAATGAATAGATTGAATCTGTTTAAACATAATGCAGTTCCAGTCTCCCAGACAATAGCATATGGAACATTTAATAATAAGATGATGTAAATAAGGAAAAGTGGTCCTCACTTGGCCATATGGTTTTATTTTCTGTGAAAATATAATTTTTCTCAGAGTTATGTTATTCCTTGTAGATTTCAATATAGTTTGTTTCTTTTGTTAATGCTATTTAATACTTCTCCAGAATATTTATGTAATTGGAAAGGCATTCCAATGATTTTATTAGAACATTCTGATAATAAATATATCAATGGGAATTAAGAAGATGTCAAGAGACTGAAAACATGTGGGTGGGCTTATTCAAAGTTCCCATGAAACTGAGTTTACAAAAGTGAAGGGTAGCTACACAAGTAAGATAATTCTTGCAGATGCCTGAAAGTTGAACAAAGGAGGCACATGCCCTGCTAACCCATTCTCAGAGTCAAAGATGGCCTCATTCCCTCCCCACCCCAGACAAATATTCTATCTGTTCAAAGGATACACTAGTCTATAGGAAGGACCTATAATCAGTGTTATCAGCAGTGGTTTTGTAGACTCCAATATGCACTATTTTTAAGAATTGTTAAGTTTTTAAATTCAGATATTATTGACATGTATAATGTTGTATAAGTTTAAGGTGTACAACGTGTTGATTTGATATGGTTCAACCTTCATTCCAGGGGTAATGAGGCCCACCTGCTCCTTGACTTTTTTTACTTTCAAGTAATACACAGTCTTTGCTGAGGTGGTAAATGTGCTCTGTTTTACTAGTTAGCTATGAAAGGATTTACTTTAAAGGAAATCATTGACATATGGGACTGGAAGAAAAGAATGACTTTCCTTTCTGGAAGGTGAATAATTTTCAATCCTGTGGTGACATTAAATTCGCATTCAATAGATTCTGAAGTTGTGGAAATTTTTTTTAAAAAAATGAGTGTGAATTAAACTCTTTTAGTGATGATAAGCACTTCCATTATAGATAATCTTTACTTTTCATTTGATAGCCTTCTAAATTTTACACTGTTTAAAACTCACTTTACTTATTTATTTTTTAGAATTGAAGTATAATTGCTTTACAATGTTGTGTTAGTTTCTGCTGTACAAAGAAGTGCATCAGCTATATGTATACATATATTTTAGCACAGTAAGTCTTTATTGTGCTAACATGGAAAAAATCTACAAAATATGTTATTAACTATAAAGAACAAGGTTGTGCAGAGAATGCTACTAATTGTGAAAGAAAAAAATATATAAAAGCTTCTGTAAGTAAGCAAATTTCTGGAAGCTTACATAATAATTTGTATCATCAAATTAATTACAAACGTGTGGATGGTTATAGGAAACTGAAAGAAAGGGAAAGTGCAAGATTCCTGACTATTTGCTAGAGGAATGTTATCACCAGCAAAGGGATGAGGGGAAAGAGAGGCTTCCAAATGCCCAAAAGAGGAAGAATTTTATAGAACCAGCTGTCTTTTTACGGACAAAGACAACCTAAGTGGCTTTCACTGAGAGGCAGCAAGTTGAATAAGGACTTTGGCCTCACTCTTCTTTCTCCCTTCTCCAACAGGGACCCAACACACCCAACCCCCAAAAAACAATCCTGAGAGCCTAAGAAGGAGTAGGATGTGGCAAGAGGGTCTGGAGAAACATGGAAGAAATCTGCTGTATGACTGCTACCTTTGCTTCACTTAGTGTCTCGTAGTGTGAATAGCTTTTCCCTCTACATTTGTAGTACTTGGTTACGTATTAAAAATTGCTTATAACAAGTGTTTGCCAGTGAAGAATTAACACCACCAACAGAGTAAATAATTTCTTTTAGAAAGTGCTTCACAGTTTGTCTTCCTTGAATTTAGTTATTCATTAATATGAAGCCTGGAATTGCACTTGAGAGAAAACATTTTAATTTGCTAAGGATATACACCATCAGAATGATTTGGAAATACTTTCCCGTTATCTTCAGGGAGAGCAGAGGAATTGCTCTCATTAAGAATATCAAACTAGTTTACTAATCCATTGCATTTGTGGGCATGGTTCCCTTAGGAGGAGTAAGCATGGTGGTTACCCAATTGGCTATCCCCATTTTATAGAAGAGAAAAGTACATCTTGTGTGCTAAATCTGAATCCAGTTCTGCTGATAATACTAGAATATTAAGAGATTTAAAAGAGGAAAACTTGATTTCACATCTCTCCTCTGTCACATTAATTGCATATTTTTGTCAAGTCGCTTAACTTCTCTAAGCCTAATTTTTAAAATAGAGATTACAATTAAAATATTTGCTCACAAGGGCTGAAGTGAGACTAGAGCAGTACAGTATCTGAGAAAATAACTGATGTGAACTACAGCATATTGTTTCATGAATAATGCAGTTTAGGTTTCTGTCCATCTCTCTGTCTTTCTCTCATATACACATACACGCATACATAAGACTCACACACATGTGAATCCTCAAAGCCTAATCTTAGAGCTGTTATCTGGTATATTTTAACTTCTGCCAGAATAGACACTGACTC
The DNA here is from genome assembly GCF_008692025.1 of Phocoena sinus. Taxonomy (NCBI): domain Eukaryota; kingdom Metazoa; phylum Chordata; class Mammalia; order Artiodactyla; family Phocoenidae; genus Phocoena; species Phocoena sinus. The sequence goes on along the minus strand of NC_045767.1, from coordinate 55,177,240 downwards.
TACTGGTCTTGCTCACGATGTAGAGCAAGTGCAATGCTTCGTAAGGCACTGCAGCCTTTGATAGGTTTGTTCATTGGATTGAACTTTGGAAAATATTTCAGCAAATGCCACCAAAACAGTTTGGAAATCAAAGACTTTGTGTCCTTGAAAAATGTTTGAGACATCAATTTTTCTCTTTCTCCTTGCATTCGTAATTTTTCCCCTCCTTTCTTCTGTTCTGCAGATAACAGGCTCTGAGCTACCTTTTCTTAAGAGGCATTTTGGGCAGGAAGGAAAAGCAGTGGTCTGCATGACACTCTCCTTATTTGGCATTTGTTTGCTAAAGCCAAAATCCACTGAAGCAATCAGTCTAGGTTCCTAGAGGAAGAAGACACAAAGAAACATGAACAGAAAGAAAGAATTTCTTTCAGCCCAAAGGCAAAATCAGGAAATAGGAGAAAGCAAGCTGGGGTACAGTTCTATGGTGAGGACAGTCAGTGTGGCCCCTTAATCTCATGAGTAGAGATTTTCTAAGAAAATATCAAGAATTCCAAGTGGAAAAAGTAGTGTGGTTCCAGCCTTAGCAAAGATTTGTGAGTCAGAGAGGCAGTAGGGCTGAGAGAACTAAGGGAATCTTGGAAATAAACCTGCAGTTTTCTTAGAGGGAACCAGTGCACTCTGATGACAAAGAAGTACAGGAGACATCCCAGAATTTTTTGCTGCTGCCTATGGCCAAAGTTGAATTTTCTACCTGTTAAATAGGAAGGAGAATCATAGTTAAAATTGGATTGTTTTTAAAATAACTAGGTTGAAATAAAACTATTACTTGCTTGTGGAAAGTGAGTCTTACCTCATACATTTATATCAAATACAGAGTCTGTGCTTGTGACTTGAGGGCCTTAGGAAGTGAGAGTTACAGGTAAGAAAAATATCAGTTTAGGTCAAGAGCTTTATGTCCTGCTGTTCTCCGCAGGGGAATAGCTAATGGGGCACTCCAGGCTTTGGAGACATTGACCTGCAAAGGTACTTTAGCAAGCCTGCACTGAGTTTTAGACATGACACTCAGGTGCATTTGTTCGAGTTAAATAAAGATCCCTCATGACGCTATTGGGTGATTCTCTTCTATTGTACCTTTATATCATCACTACCCATTTCTTTTTTTGAAAAGCACAGCTTTTCTGAGGCAGTTGACAAACAATATACTACATATTTAAAGATACAATTTGATAAGATTTGACATATGTACCCATGAACCCAACATGAAACTCAGAATAATAAACATATCTATCACTCCCCAAAGATTGCTCACTCCCCGTTGTGATGCCTCCCTCCTGTCCTTCCTGCCCATTTACTATCCCACCCACAACCCCCTCCCCAGGTAATGATCTGCTTTCAGCCATGATAGATTAGTTTGCATTTTCTAGGATTTTATATAAATGTGGCTGTTCAAATGTACTTTCTTTTTTTGTTGTTAGACTTCTTTTCCCCACCATAATGATTTTGAAATGTATCTATCTTGTTGTATGTAGCAATAATTAAATTTTTATTAAAAATAAAGAGGCTATGAGTATTTGTGTGCAGGCTGAGTATAGATATATGCTTTAACTCCCCTAGAAGTAAAATGGCTACATTATATGGTGGGTGTATATTTACCATTTTAAGAAGAAACTGCAAAAGTTTTCTTCAAAATGGTGGGAATATTTTTTATTCCCACCAGATATATACGAAAAAACAGGACACGGGCATGAACCCGTGCCCCCTGTATCGGCAGGCAGACTCTCAACCACTGTGCCACCAGGGAAGCCCAGAAAGTTCATTTTCTTTACCTCAGTTTGCCATAGATCACAGTTCAAAACGTTTATAAGCTCTCTCTCCCAACAGAATTGATCTACTTTGCCTTATTGACTTTATTCTCTTTCATGCTACCTGCTGGGCCAGCACCAGAGGCATATGAAAACAGAGACCTATCCTACCAGTCTTGATGAAGATGAAGTCTTCATACTAAGATCCAGGACCGATTAATTACACCAGGAATGCCCTGGTGTTCGTATACATGTTTATAGAGTATTGCATGCTGATGGAAACCGCTGTTCTACCACTGAATGTCATATACATTATTCATAACACATGGCAGTAAAACTGAATAATTAATATCTCAATATCACTGATAATCTACCCTCTTCTTCCACATGCCAATATAAAATTTGGAAATTCTTTTTGATGTATGCCCAAAGTGCATATCATACTGTGCAAGAGTTCTGCATTCTGAAAGATATATGCACTCACTATAAATCTGAAACATAGCTATTGTGAGTCTTATAACTCAGCAGTTATTTCTTCCAAGATCCCTTAAATAAAAATGAGAAAGTTTACCTATATACTTTTTTGAAAATTGGAGAGTTGGTGCAAGTCTAGTGTTCATTTTAAAAGAATGGTTATTGAACTTAATGCTACAGCTTAATATATGTGAAGAAATTTTACCCTCTTGAGAGTGCAATTTAAAACCTGCCTTGTTACAGAATTAGACTGGTAAAAATTATAGGAAGGGATTTTTCAGTAAGGGATAGATCTCTCAGTTTTTAAATGATTCTCTGTGCCTGAGAATTAATATTTTTTTAAAAAAGGAGTTGGGCAGGGAGGACTTTTTCTTCCCTCAAGTAGATAAAAGTAGCATATCAATTATTATTATATTAAAATCTAAAATTTAAGTTAAAAGATATTATCTCCTCCTTTTTAGCCAGTATCACCTTTTACCATTCATTAATATATATATCACCATCAGTTAATATTCATTGAATACTTAAAGCATTGATGTCACTCTAGCAAGAGATCTGATCCCTCCAGAATACTGACTTTTGATCTAGAGTCAAATAAGTTACTATTGTAATCATGAGATCACAGTTAATTACAGGAATAGTACGAATTATATATTTGTAAGAAACCGTCAGCTTTTCCTGAATTCCAATTGTGTATAAAGCACAGTCTGGTGTACTTATTATTCTCATATCTAGTTCGGATTACAACTGAAATTAAAAAGACACAAAATACAAAGGAATAGAGAGAGACTAGAAATGGAAACCCAAAATAGCACCCTGTCAAAATGACTTTAAATTAGGGTGACAGGCAAAAAAAATAAAAACAGACATATGGAAATAACCAAGTTGATTAAAAAATGGATTTCTGAATTAGTGCTATTTGGGGGTTAATGTCAAATTCTGATTCTGTTCTGTCATATTAGGAAATGTGTCATATTTGCACCCCAGGCCATTTAATGTCCTTTATCTAATGGCACCCAGGTTTCCCAGGGAGGCATTTTCATTCCTCTTTAGAACCCAAAAGCCCAAATCACCCCCAATAGAAAATCATCCCCAATATGACCAAGACATGATTCTTTCAACTGGTATGTACAAGAGAGCTCCCTGCTGTTCTCAGCATTGTAAGCGTCATTGCTGTTCACTCTCCCTGAAGTTGTAGAGGTGTTTTCTTCTTTTCCATTAACAAGAGAACATTTCAATTTAGTTGGTGTTTTTTTAGTTGCCGAGGGGGTATTACCACCAACATTAGCACTTTGAAATGGTTACAGTCAAGTTTTAGATCACAATCCTCATACCATTACTGAGGAGTAATGGTTTTCAAACAATACAACTGTAAAAGAGAGCCTGGGAATTGCCTGGGAAAGGAGAGGTGAGAAAGTAGCTCTATTGAAAAGTAAGAACCTCCTGTGACTGAAAAACTTCCTTTACTAATTGACTGAACCCCAGATACCTTTCCTATTGACAAGCTAAAGGTATTTCTGAGAACGGGGTAGTCAAGTAACAAAAACTCATTTCCTCAAAACTGAAGTGAATTGCTAAAGCTGCTGCTTGAAAGAATGACCTCTCCAGAAGACAGGGTAAGATGTTCCTTCTCCAACTTTGTATAGTTAGCAGCACTGTCAGCCATTCCTGGCATCACTAGGAATAGCCTCTTTGAGCAAGAAAGGGAGAAGAGGTCCAATAATGTAGTATGATCCTGTGGAGAAGAATCACTTATTACTGCTCTCTTGGTCATTCAGCTTCATTATTTCCCAAATAATTTAGGTCTTTGTAAGGAATATATGGATAATTGCATGACTTTAATTTAACATTTTACTTTTCACATAAATGTAAAAGTATAAGGTGTCAATGCCCCATGTGATTCCCCATGGGGCTCTAATATGTTTACCAGTTACTTGTACTATGCCATAGACTGATGGACAGTGTCTCCAGGTTGACATTTCTTCCTGTTATTTTGCACAGTTTGGCTCAAAAAGGTTAAAAAAGAGTGACAGTTAAACATTTCAGCATTCCTTGATACAACTCAAAGCAAAGCTTAGAATTTGATTTACATCTTTTCCATTGTATGAATATGGATTCTCAGTATTAATTATGGTTTTCCATAATCCAAAGGACATTATGTCTGTTATTCTTAAAAAGAAAAAAAAATCACATAAAACCATATGATAACATTAACCAGTTTCTCATACATAAATCCACCAGAATGACAGCAGTATGCATATCTAATCTTCGTGCATTTGTCTGGTTTTGCAATGAAGAGGTATGTCTTGATGGATTTGATTATATTTTCCAAATTTTATAATTGTTTCCTAGACATTAGAGAAGACAAGTACTCTCAGACTACTAAGAAATGAAATGAAGCTATTTCATCACAATATTTAGGAATGATAAAAAAACCAATCACCTGAAAACTGTTGGTAATTCAGTCAACAAATGCTGATATGCATTAAGCATTTTGCTATGGGCTGGCTATACAATAGTCTACACAGACATGAACTATGATCCTTGATAAGAACAAAGCACTCAGAATAGAATCTCATGATTATTCATGATTAACATTCTGGATTTTAAAATTGTATTCTTCATCTTGTTGACTATATTAATTAAATAGCTTGGACACCATTCCCAAATTCTTACTTAACCGTAATTTTCCCATTCAGGGCATTCTCTGAATCTGTATTAGTAACCAAATTGTTGCATGTTAGTCATGAAATGACAGCAATTTTTACCTACTCTTTTTTTGCTAAGATCCTTTCCGAGTTTAAATTTCTAAGGTGGGCAAGGATAAGCATCGGCAAAAGTAAATTGAAGGTGATATTAAGCTAGTTTATTTGTTCTAATTACTATGCTTCCATAACGAAGGTCACCTCAATGACATTTAAAGTGGAAAGGAAAGGTTAAGTTTGGGGTGAGGGCACATCAGTGTCAATGAAGAGATCCAGGGCTCCTGAGGAAAGTTTTCATTAGAGTTTAACATAAATAAGTCAGTCTTAGACTTTTTCTTCCAGAGGTGAAGTGAGGTACTCACTTATGATGGCGAGTACTATATGAGTTTGATCTTGAGCTCTCTTGACATGATTTTTGAGACAAATTATCAGTAAAGTGGCATGGTCAGGAGAAAGGCATCAAGGAGAACAGGGAAGGCTAATTTAATTGCCTTTGTTCCTCAGTGACATAGCTTAAATTGAGCTTACATTTCTGAGAGCACAGGGATATTTGCATGCTTGGATTTTCATAAATGGAAAATGAACTCAAAGCACTTGGCCTACAGATAATGTATCACTTTATATTTGAAGGACAAAAAATACAAGAGGGAGTCAAGGGAATCTGAAAATTCCTGTTTTTTTCTCTCATTTTCTCCTGATTTTTTGGGGAGATGGTGTCAAGGTTTAGTTTAACTGTAAAATAAAATAAAGTGAATACAGTATAAAGCCTAAAAAAAAAGGGAAATCAAAATACATATCCTAAACCTATGTTCTTGAGGAAGAGCAATAAATAGCAACTATAGGCAAAGGAAATCATTTCACTTCCTGATGATTCATTTACTGATGAATTAAACAAAGACATATTAAAGATCCTTTGAAACTGGTTTGTACCCAGATAAATTCTGGCTCTAAAATGTTATATAGAAGACACTTTGTCTATATGACTGAATTTACAAAAAATCAGGGAAATATCAGGATAATGATCCTAAGCTGTTCTAGGAAAATAAGGAAAAATTGGAAAATTTCCAGTAGTATTCAAAGACTGAAAAACTTGGAACTCTTTCCACTAAAAATCTGGTTAGTACTGTGTTCCTGGAAGTGGACCTAATTAGAACACCTAAAAAAAAAAAGCAATTTACACTCCTGACTTCCAAATCATACAGTAAATTTAGATGTTATTTGAGTTGATTTCTTCTGCACTTCTTGAAGCTTTTTCTCCCTAAAGTTTCCTATCTATGATCATTGTTTGAAATTTTATTAGTATTCAATTTCATCTAAGTAATGAAAAGTTAATAAAGCTATTATAAATATAATGAAAACTATAACTTCGCTATAGAGATAAATAATTGTTTGTGAAACACTGAATCATAATTCAGTGGAGTTTTTGAGCAATATAAATTTATAAAATTCAAATAAATGAAACATCAATAAGTGTTGCAGCTTGAAAAAAGAACAATAAATAGCATCCCTTTTTTTCCCTCCCTACTCCAGTTGGAATCAACTGAGAGACACAGGGATCAGACAGATGGAGATCAAAAGACCACCAAGAATACTGATAAAGCCTAAATTGAAGAAATTGTCTTTCAGTTTGTTAACCACGTGGGCTTGCTCAGATTATACCCTGAAATTGAATTTGCTCACACAGTTTCAGCTGGGGCTAGAAACTTACAAGATTTCTCCATGGGATCCTGCCCTTGTAAAATTTTAAGGAAGGTGATGCAGAGAGCATGTGCAGGTGTATCAGAGAGAGAGAATTGGGCTGGGTCACACTTGTTAATTCTCTTCTCTCAGTCTCATCCATGAGAACAGTGACCCTTCCTCCTGTGGTCAAAAGTGAATCTAAGGACAGAGAGAGGTCCATATTTTACTCTACTGGAAGAACTATTTTTTTACTGGAATTAAATAACAATAACCTCTTGAGTTTTGGAATGAAGTAGATTTGGAATGAAGTAGATGAACTATCTGAATATTTTTAGTTTTGCCCACGTAGTCTCAGTTTGACTTTTAGAGTAAATAGTGATAAGATAGTAGCTGCTTTATGTCACCTTCTCACATGGACACTCCTTGAACTGTATTACAAAAGGAGACAGCAATTAATCAGTATTTTAGTCATTGTTAGTCAATGCTTAACAGCTAACCATATAACTCTAAACTCCTTTGTCTGCTGTGCTAAGCATATGCCAAGAGGAAGGAATGAGATATGCAACATAGATTGCACATTTAAATGATGTCTCTGCAAATTAAAACTACAATGAGGTACCACCTCACACCAGTCAGAATGGCCATCATTAAAAACTCTACAAATAACAAGTGCTGGAGAGGGTGTGGAGAAAAGGGAACCCTCCTACAAGTTAGGTGGGAATGTAAGTTGGTATAGCCACTATGGAAAACAGTATGGAGGTTCCTCAGAAAACTAAAAATAGAATTACCATATGATCCAGCAATCCCACTCCTGGGCATATATCCAGACAAAATTCATCCAAAAACATACATGCACCCCTATGTTCAGAGTAGCACCATTCAAAATAGCCAAGACATGGAAACAACTTAAATGTCCATCAACAGATGAATGGATAAAGAAGATGTGGTACATATATACAATGGAATATTACTCAGCCATAAAAAAGAACAAAATAATGTCATTTGCAGAAACATGGATGCAACTAGAGATAATCATACTAGGTGAAGTAAGTCAGAAAGAGAAAGACAAATACCATATGATATCACTTATATGTGGAATCTAAAATACAACACAAATGAACTTAACTATGAAGCAGAAACAGACTCACAGACATAGAGAACAGATGTGCTTGCCAAGGGGGAGGGGGTTAGGGGAGGGAGGGAGTGGGAGGTTAGGGCTAGCAAATATAAGCTATTATATAAGGAATGGATAAACAACAAGGTCCTACTGTATAGCACAGAGAACTATGTTCAATATCCTCTGATAAACCATATGGAAAAGAATATTTTTAAAAATATCCTTATAATCTGTCTCCATGGGCTTTTGTAGCTCTTATATGTTTGATGGATTGAGGAAAGGTGAGACAAAGGTGTTGAAGGCGATGAGGAAAGTCTATGCTGCTACACTAAGAATAATTACAGTAAAACTCCATCATTTCTCAGGCGAGATTTTGAATAGAGACAACAAGATAGTATTCTTTTAAAAACAATGCTGGGATAGGAGACTTATCTCTTAATGTATATTCTTTTGAGTGGTAGGAGGGATGAGTTTCAAGTGTGCAACACTATGAAAAGTACAAAAAACAGAAAACAAATGTGAAACATTTAAGTTTTATTAACATTTTGGTTGTCATATTAAATTGTAAGACCATGACGGGTATAGAAATCATCTTTTATGTTGTACGTAAAGCTCATTAAAGCTAAACAGATATGACATATCCATATTGCTTGGCTAGACTATCAGTGCAGAAGTAGGTGCTGTATGAGCAATATATATACAAGACAATTGTTAATCTAAGTGAAAAACTGACACCACATTGGTGAGAAGTGATGTTGCTGTACCATAGACTTTGAGATGGCAAGATATTTGAGGCAAAATCCTAGCTCTTATTGGATTGAATCAAGATATTGTTTCACTTCCCTGTAAAAAAATAATTTATTTTCATGTTCTTGATTGTGTATCAATCATTCCAGGGTTTGTAACATAGACAATGATTTAGAAAGAGTGAAATCTATGATATAGAATCATAAGAATTGTAATGAAAGCAAGGATCTCCACAGTAATAGGAAGACACATCTATTCTATTTTGCATCTATTCTATTCTGGGTGTTACTTAGCAGAACCACTCAACTCCAACACTAAGTGACTTTTTCCAGCTTAGTCTTTATCAGTAGATGAGATGACATTTGGCCTCCATCTCCTTTTCCTTTGGTTTAGACATCAATTTAAAACATCTGGGCAAGGAAGAGAAGTGTTATTTATTGAGATGCATCAGAGACTTCAGCTCTTTTTATATTACATATCTGTCTTTCAATAAACCACTTTCAATACCTACGAGCATTCATCAACACATGTACCCAAATACATACTTACAAACAGGTATCTTCTTATGGATTAACAAAATAACTTAAAATCTTGAAAGTCTGTATATTTTGAATCGTTTCTTATTTGGAAAGAATTGAATATTACTTTTTTCTCCTTATCAATGAAATGGGATCAGAATACAATGTAATCTCAGAGCCAAAATTAATGATCCAGAAGTAGAATGTGATTATGGTTTTTTTCGCCCAATTTAACCTATGTCATACTGTGACATATTAAAACTAATATTTTTGCATAAATTTTTTCATCTTATTATTTTCTGAATTTGGGCCTATTTTTATTTTAAAAAGCTTACTTATTTGGTTTCTGAAATCTTGGAATTCAGAAGATTTGGGATGATCACATATTCAAATTATAAATTATCTTTATATTTAAAAAATTATTAATATCTGCTTGTTGCAATTTCAGCTAGTAGTTAATCTAATTGTTTAAAAAGAAATACATCTATGTAGTTGTGTGTGCTTAGCTTTCAGTCTGTCTGCTCAAATATTTCTTTGGCGTCTCCCATTATAAGCTCTCAGATAGCACTGAAAGCAAAATGAAAAAATTAATCAAATACAACTTCCAGCTTGTGGGCTTCTCCTCATGCTTCATTTCTGGAAGAGAAATGTTATTCTTTCAGTTTGTTGAGACTACCCTACTCTTGGCCCTTGTTCTAGGGTCCTTTACTTAGCCTATTAACATCAGTTCAGTCTTGTTGAGTATTGATTTTTTTTTTTTGAGTATTGATTTTTGAGGCAGCTCAACTTCATCCAGCATTAGTGTCCAACAGCAAAAGCAGTCTGAGATAAGCCTAAAACGTCATTGGAATCTCTAGAGCAATATCCAGAGGTAATCGGCCACTACTCCTCTATATCCTTACTTGAAAAAAATGGCACAAAAATAGTAGCATGGCCACTAACCAGTGAGTAAAATGCTGAGGGAATTACCTATATTCAAGTGTCTTACATAATACAACTCCTGCAACTAAACGTTTAATAGGAAGTGTTCCAAAACTGGAGACACATGTTCAAAGCCCAAGGCTATTCTAATTCTTAATATGATCTTTGGCAATTATTTCAGGCTAAGTTGGTTCATTTAAAAAGAGCGGAGAGGTGGGCTGTTTATAATAGCTATTGCGTATTGAATACTATGTCTAGACGTCTCTGTATTATTTATATCCATTATATCATTTAATTCTAATGATAATTGAGTGAGAGATGTATTAGTATTATTCCATTTTACATTTGAAGAAATTGAGTCCTAGAGAAGGTAAAATATTCTCGTGGGTATATACACAGTAAATGGTGGTGGAAGAACACAAATTCAGGTCTCTCTTCAAAGTCTGTGCTACAGGGATAAGGCTCTAGTTGGTGTTAATATTCTATGATTACCAGTTATTTGGGTGATGTGTGCTGTCCGTGGGAAGTAATAAAGGGTCTTGACATGCAGGATGACCTAGAATCTCTTGCATTACTTACGTAGTTTAAGGCATGAGGAATAGTGTTTTTCTTAATAGGCTATAAGCTAGATGTATTTTCATCTGTATCTTTTCTTTTAGATTGGAAGCTTACTGTAGCCCTGTTTCTGGAATAAATATGGTACAGGACTTAGTATATTACAGTGCCTGAATATAATTTGGGGATAATTGAAACAGGCAAGGAAATTATCCCTGATTAAATTAGTAAATGGCTGTCTGGAGAACCATTATAATTTATGAGGATTTGTTGCTCAGAGTGTAAATAATACCAGTGACAGCATTTCCTCAGAGAACAGAAGATCAAATCTGTTGCAAAGTAAGTGCCAATGCTTCCTCTCAAAAACACAGTGGAAGAGACAGAAGCAATAAATGATGCTGCATTCATCTCGATGATTATGACCCTCCTGGCTGCTTAAGAGCAGAGGGACAGCATTTAATTCTTGCAGTGTGGTTCAACTACATATTCCTGCTGCCTACAACAGCCTCACATTCTCAGAGGATACCTGGATGAGGTAAGTGTCTACATAAGTGAACCCCATATAATCACATCTGCCATTTTTGGCATATAGAGAAATCTTTGCTAATTTCATGTAATAATCTTTTCATTTACCTTGTAATAATAATGATGATAACAATCTCCATGGTGTAAATTACAGCAATACTGTGTTTATGTCACTTAGAATAATGTGAGGTACTTTGCAATTAGCATTTTGAGTGTCTGCTAATGCAGCTTGCTTGTTGAAAATTATAATTTGTGGTCCTCTATTTCAGAGCTAACCCCAAAATCCAAGGTGCAGATTCTAGCCAATTTAATTCCACCTTTAGCTCTCCTACAGCATGTAAATTGAAAGCTAGGCAGCTTGTCACTCAAATGAGTTATTAAAAATTGATACCCTTCATCTCATCACTTTAAAATCTGGTAGTGTCAGCACATATTAAGAAAAATTTATGAAATAAGAATAGCTATTGGTCAAATGTTAATCTTATATACTGGTGTTGCCATTTTAATTAATACATGTCCTTCTTTAAAAAGGCATTTGTTATATGAAGTAAATTATTGTTCTATTCATCTAGCAGTATCTAGCCCTTACTGATATCTTATTACATAGCCTTAATGATCACTTGACATTTAGTTTTTCCTAGGTAACAGTGGAATGCAATGATTCATATCTCTCGAATGGGTTATAAACTCCTAGAAGGAAGTCATTACGTTCTACATTCATTTTATTAATTGATTAATTAATCTGACACAAAGTTAGAACATAGTAGGATTAGTAAATGCCAGCAGATTGATGAACCAAAGTTCATACTTAATAGGCATAGCAGTATATATTTGTTATTTGTATTTTTTTGTGATAAATTTGACATAAAATGAAGTAATATGTGTAAAACACATAAGACAGTGCCTGCAATAAAATAGATGATGTAATATACATGCTTTCCTTTTATTCCCGTCCTTAACTTTCTGTTCTCATAAAAGTGTGAGTATGGGGCTTCCCTGGTGGCGCAGTGGTTGAGAGTCCGCCTGCCGATGCAGGGGACACGGGTTCGTGCCCCGGGCCGGGAAGATGCCACATGCTGCGGAGCAGCTGGGCCCGTGAGCCATGGCCGCTGAGCCTGCGCGTCTGGAGCCTGTGCTCCGCAACGGGAGAGGCCACAACAGTGAGAGGCCCGCGTACCGCAAAAAAAAAAAAAAGTGTGAGTATGGAAAACATGCACATACAATTTTCTCTCTTGGCAAGATGTTTGTTTTTGTGTAGGCACAACAGATACACCGGGATGGCTTCATTACAGGTAGTACTTATAATAAACTTTGCGTATGCTCAATTCTGTTTGTAGTAGCCAACTTAGAAACTCATATATACGCAGGCTAAGAAAGTAAGAAAGAAGAATAATATCCACGTATTTCATTGGGAAAAAAGGGTCACAATGAATTGCTTTCTTAGGACACAATGTAACACAGGTCCAGCTTCAGAAAAAAAAAAAAGCCTGCTGGCTCCTCGTTTTGCATCAATTTGTCCAAATTTTGTTTGGTTGATTGCACTGAATTGTCATGTTTTTGAAAAACAGCAACAGATTAAAAGAAAGCTCTCTGCAGGAGAAAAAATATGCTTCAGGGAAGAAGAAAAGCATAAAAAGAGAGAAGGCATTATTAATATGGCTAATTATATGAATATTCTCTTTATAATTTGTTTTGTTTAGTGCCCAGGGGCACCTTTTTGAACTCACTTTGTTGGTAACACACTTAATAGATTACTGAGTAATCAAAGCAGTTCTTATCACACAAAATTAGAATATACTGGCCACCAGGAAACAAAATAATAAACAAACAAACATACACAGAGGTCAGCAATAGTTGAGAATTAATTCCACTTCCTCGGATGCTATGTGTGCAATAATTCAAAGTAAATGATAATATATTATATTCCAAGTCCATAACCTTAGTAAATAAAATCCTAGTTGTTGCTTGACTTACACAAGCCAAACAAGCTTACAGTGCATGGGTCTGTGTTGTTTGGCAAGTAGTCAATAAAACTGTACCTTATGACTTTCTCTCCTAAAGCTTCTAATCAAAACAATTTATTTCAGGCATGTAAACCCTGTTTTTCAGACTGCAGCTATTGTCAGCAGGTGCAGCAGCAGCAGCAATAGCAGATGCAATTTTGGGATTGAGAGTCTCAGAGCTCCCCCATCTGTCTTCAGTAATGGTTGGATTTCATACTAGATCAATACACCACGTCAACTAGAGTGCAAGGATTTTCCCCCTAACCTTTATAATAGCAATTTCCCTGCATCCAATCTTGCATAGCATAAAAGCAATATCCGAGGACATTATGCAAAGGATCTGGAGCTAATAGAGCTAGGAGGACATTAGCTACCAGGACACTGCGGGAGGCCAACTATTCAGAAATTACAGCCTGTTTGATATCTTAAACCTCAGCTACAAAAAGAGAATGTCTTTTCATGCTAGATGTTAACTTGCTTGCTTCTATGAGCACAGGACAGTGGGTAAAGACAAGAAAGAGATCTGCAAACAAAGCTACCATCTATTTTTGTGTAAGAATAATCTGGCTGCTCTGGTTGGTTCTCTGCATGTATTTCTCATCAGCAGTGGGAGAGGAGAATTGAATGTGATGTGTTTGTCTTAGTAAAAGGTATTATCAGACCTGGAGGGAGACAAAGTGTTTTGCTTTGTTTCTGCTCCAGTTCTCTACTGAGAAAGAAAACCAAGAGGATTCAATTCTTTTCCTTGCAACGGACTTGGAGCTGCCATGACTCACAGCTCAGAGCTGTAATGAACCGAGCGCTGTGTATCACTGCCCCTTAGTGGTTGGCCAATAGCAAACTTTTTTTTTTTTTTTTTTGCAGTACGCGGGCCTCTCACTGTTGTGGCCTCTCCCGTTGCGGAGCACAGGCTCTGGACGCGCAGGCTCAGCGGCCATGGCGCACGGGCCCAGCTGCTCCGCTGCATGTGGGATCTTCCCGGCCCGGGGCACGAACCCGTGTCCCCTGCATCGGCAGGCGGACTCTCAACCACTGCGCCACCAGGGAAGCCCTAGCAAACCTTTTTAACACCTACTGAACAACACTGGCTTATAGGTAAACAGAGAATGCAGGCTCTCCTCTCTGTTTCCTAGAGCAGGCAACAAAGACAATGTTCACACCCACCCCTTTTAAGATGATGTTTTGTTTCTCTTTGTCGGGTAATGCAGAGGAAAGGGTAAGTACTCTGGGGTTGGAGATATGAGACTATATCTCCCTGCTGTAAGATCTTGGGGAAGTTGCTTAACCTCTCTCAGCTTCTTTATTTTCTCCTTCCAAAATGGAATAAGCAAATGCCTACCTAAATTGATGACGTAAGATTAATTGAGATAATGCAGGAAAACAACTAGCAAAACATCTGACATGGCTTGGCCTCCATGATGATGATAATTATTGTAGTAAAAATGTATGAAGCACATGATCCTCCCACAATTTTGTAAGACCAAGAAAATGTGGACATGTCAGATAAACATCACAGTCGTCTCTATGAAATTACTTGTATAGCCTGCCTTGATGGGTAACTCTAGGAACAATATAGCACCATGATTCCTGCTTTCAGTCCAAATTACACATTGTAGAGGAACAAAATTTGCCACCCAAAAATGTGGCTCTTAGGCATGAGGGTTGTTTTGGGCTGGTTATTTCTGAGAAATAGTAGACTCAGGAAGTTTTTTCTTTTTACTTCCGCCTTTTTTGTTTTTTTTGGTTTCCCAGTGCATATAAAATTTATATTTACATTCCACTGTAATCTATTAAGTATGCAACAACATTATGTCTAAACAAATGTATATACTTTAATTAAAATATTTTTTATTGCTAAAAATTTCCAACCATCAACTGAGCCTTCAGCAAGTCATAATCTTTTTTCTAGCAGAAGATCCTGCATCAGGGTTGATAGCTGCTGACTGTTCAGCGTGTGGCTGCTGAACGTTGGGAAGGCTACGGCAATTTCTTAAAATAAGACAACAGTGAAGTTTGCCACGTTGATTGACTCTTCCTTTCATGAATGATTTCCCAGTAGCATGCATTTTACCCATAGCAGAACTTTTTTCAAAATTGGAGTCAATCCTTTCAAATCCTGCTGTTGCTTTATCAACTATGTTTAAGCCATATTCTAAATCCTTTGTTGTCATTTCAACAATCTTATACAGCATCTTCACCAGGAGTAGATTTGATCTCAAGGAATCACTTGTCTCATTCATAAGAAGCAACTCCTCATCCATGAAAGTCTTATCATGAGATGGTAGTCATTCAGTCACGTCTTCAGGCTCCACTTCTAACTCTAGATCTCTTGTTATTTCTACCACACCTGCAGTTATTTCCTCCACTGAAATCTTGAATCCCTCAAAGTCATTCATAAGGGTTGGAGTCCATTTCTTCTAAACTCCTGTTAATTTTGATATTTTGACCTCTTCCCTGGAAAGTCACGAATGTTGAATATTCTTTTTTTTTTTTTTGTGGTATGCAAAAAGGGAAGCCCTTGAATATTCTTAATGGCATTTAGAATGGTGACTCCTTTCCATAGGTTTGCAATTTACTTTGTCCAGATCCACTGGAGGAATCACAATCTATGGTAGCTATAGTGTTATTTTTTTTTAACATCTTTATTGGAGTATAATTGCTTTACAATGTTGTGTTAGTTTCTGCTGTATAATGAAGTGAATCGGAGAGACCTTCAAGATGGTGGAGGAGTAAGACGTGGAGATCACCTTCTTCCCCACAAATACTTCAGAAATACAACTCCTACACAACACATACTGAACAATGGCAGAAGACCTCAGACATCCCAAAAGGCAAGAAACTCCTCACATACCTGGGTAGGGAAAAAGAAAAAAGGAAAAACAGAGACGAAAGAATAGGGATGGGTCCTGCACCTCTGGGAAGGAGCTGTGAAGGAGGAAAAGTTTCCACACACTAGGAAGCCCCTTCACCGGCGGAGACGAGAGGTGGCAGGGCGGAAGCTTCAGAGCCACCGAGGAGAGCACAGCAATAGGGGTGC